>NW_022630165.1:225268-372770 GCF_010909765.2 Amblyraja radiata
TCACATGTATTCTTCAATTCCCTACCATTTACCATGTACGTCCTATTTTGATTTGTCCTGCCAAGGTGTAGCACCTCACATTTATCAGCATTAAACTCCATCTGCCATCTTTCAGCCCATTCTTCCAACTGGCCTAAATCACTCTGTAGACTTTGGAAATCCTCTTCATTATCCACAACACCCCCTATCTTGGTATCATCTGCATACTTACTAATCCAATTTACCACACCTTCATCCAGATCATTGATGTACATGACAAACAACAAAGGACCCAACACAGATCCCTGAGGCACCCCACTAGTCACCTGCCTCCAACCCGACAAACAGCCATCCACCATTACCCTCTGGCGTCTCCCATTCAGCCACTGTTGAATCCATCTTGCTACTCCTGCATTTATACCCAACAGTTGAACCTTCTTAACCAACCTTCCATGAGGAACCTTGTCAAAGGCCTTACTAAAGTCCATATAGACAACATCCACTGCTTTACCCTCGTCAATTTCCCTAGTAACCTCTTCAAAAAATTCAAGAAGATTAGTCAAACATGACCTTCCAGGCACAAATCCATGTTGACTGTTCCTAATCAGACCCTGTTTATCCAGATGCTTATATATATTATCTCTAAGTATCTTTTCCATTAATTTGCCCACCACTGAAGTCAAACTAACAGGTCTATAATTGCTAGGTTTACTCTTAGAACCCTTTTTAAACAATGGAACAACATGCGCAGTACGCCAATCCTCGGGGACTATTCCCGTTTCTAATGACATTTGAAATATTTCTGTCATAGCCCCGGCTATTTCTACACTAACTTCCCTCAATGTCCTAGGGAATATCCTGTCAGGACCTGGAGACTTATCCACTTTTATATTTTTTAAAGTGTCAGTACTTCTTTTACTTTGAAACTCATAGTATCCATAGCTACTCTACTAGTTTCCCTTACCTCACATAATTCAATATCCTTCTCCTTGGTGAATACCGAAGAAAGAAATTGTTCAATATCTCCCCCATCTCTTTTGGCTCTGCAGATAGCTGTCCACTCTGTCTCTCCAATGGACCAATTTTATCCCTCGTTATCCTTTGCTATTAATATAGCTGTAGAAACCCTTTGGATTACTTTCACCTTACTTGCCAAAGCAACCTCATGTCTTCTTTTAGCTTTCTAATTCTTTCTTAAGATTCTTTTTACATTCCTTATACTCCTCAAGCACCTCATTTACTTCATGCTGCCTATAATTATTGTAGATCTCCCTCTTTTTCCGAACAAGATGTCCAATTTCCCTTGAAAACCAGGGCTCTTTAACACTTTTTACTGTTTCCTTTTCAACCCGAACAGGAACATAAAGATTCTGTACTCTTAAAATTTCCCCTTTAAATGTCCTCCATTTCTCTTCTACATCCTTCCATAAAACAAATGTCCCAGTTCACTCCTTTTAAATCATTTCGCATCTCATCAAAGTTAGCCTTTCTCCAATCAAAATCTCACCCCTAGGTCCAGTTCTGACCCTCTCCATAATTATATTGAAACTAATGGTATTGTGATCACTGGACCCGAAGTGATCCCCAACGCATACCTCCCGCCACCTGCCCCGTCTCATTTCCTAACAGGAGTCTTCTGAAGAATTCTCCGTGTCTGGTCATTTATATCTTTATTTGAGTCATCTAAACCACGACAAATGGCGCTGCGAGCAGGGTCGGTAAGAGACATTAATTAAAAGATAAGTAGCCCAGGGCCTTCCCAGTCCCTAATGTGGCTCTTAAGGACAACAGGACAAAGGTGGTCACCTAAAAACTATGCGGATTTCCGCTTCATTTGGAATAATAACTGTTGTTCATGATAAGCCATGGGGACACAGAAGTGCCTAGGTAGTTAGAAGGTTTCTCCGACCCAAGAATCAGGCACTAAATTGTTCTAAAAAGGAGGACCGGGAGGATGTCCAAGAAGGCGTGTGTGGTGAGTAATA
The DNA here is from genome assembly GCF_010909765.2 of Amblyraja radiata. Classification (NCBI taxonomy): domain Eukaryota; kingdom Metazoa; phylum Chordata; class Chondrichthyes; order Rajiformes; family Rajidae; genus Amblyraja; species Amblyraja radiata. Next base: position 227,233 of record NW_022630165.1, read on the forward strand.
TAGTTTTGATAAAGAAATGAATGTGATAGTATAAGAGTTTATGAAGACCTCGTGGTTAACGCCCTGAGAAGTCAGGGGTCTGTACGGGCAAGGCAGGTATTGTGTGGACAACGCTTTGGGTGACCAGGGTCAGCCGGGCAAAATATGAATTTGGATAGGTGCGTGGCAGAAGGGTACACAGTGATGAATATGAAATAGCAGAAAGTAGAATAGCAATACAATGTGTATGGTTTAAGGACTGAGGGTCTTAACTGTTATCCTGTTATCCTGGAGCCAGGCACGTGCCAGTGAGTAATTACTCAAGGCAGTCAATCGCCTTTCAAAAAACCTTAACCGCGCATGCACAGATTGTTCTCTCCGTAAAAATAAAAAAATAAAAATAAGCAACAATTCAATTTGCCCAAGGCATCTGAATCTCCTACATTTTTTAATTGCTGAATGGGTGGGGGTGGAGGATGAAGGCAGGTGGAAAGATGGTGGGAAAAATGTAAGCACACCGGGACGTTGAATCAGTTGTCATCTTAGTGAATGACAATACTTGTTCCAGGGACCAATTTCAGGGAGAGTTCCTTTCACAGCATGTGGAGAGTCTGTGCCAGGGGTTAAAGTTGCGGGGAGGGCAGGAGTGTTTAGAAGGAGGGGGTCGGAGATCATGTCAGTAACTCACTCACCGCTGCCGCAGTGCTCCGGGCACGGACAGCAGAAATGGCCGCCACTTACGGGGAGGGAAGCTGCTTGGGTGACTGCGAGTGGCCGCTGGGACCCGACAGCAGAACCGGCCGCCACTTCAGTGCCTTCTGCCGGCCCGCTCACCTCTGTCTGTGCTCTCCGTCTGAACATCTCTCACCTGCCACTTGCCGGCTTCGCTCATGTCAGCCGCTTCCCGCAAATCCTTAAATTCCGACAGCCGTGTAACCTCAATTGGTCCGTTGAGTGCACTGTCGCAATTTACGAATTAGCGGGTAGCGGCCGGCGGCGGCAGGAGAGAGGTTTTCAGACGGAAAGCACTGCCAGAGGTGAGCGGGGACCGGCAGAAGGGGCTGTCCGGTCCCTGCGGCCACTCGCAGCCTCCCGCGCTAATTCACTCCCCGGCCACAATGCGGTGGCTTCATGCCCGGAGCGTCGCAAGTGGGTTACTGGCCCCGATGCCCTCCTTCACAACGCTCCTGCCCTCCCCGCAACTTTACCCCGGGCCAGACTCCTCAAACGCTGTGAAAGGAGCTCTCCCCCCCCCCCCCCCCTGGGAAGTACGGTATTTAAAAACATAAAGCACCAAGAAATGTACTGGTACACGAACTCCATTCTTCTCTCTTTGTTTTCTAAGATACTCTTAAAATAATGACAATCCATATTTGAAAAACCCACCAAGAAACTGACGCTGCACATGCGCAGTACAGCAAAGGCAGTGTTTCAGCTGCCTTTAGCCCCGCTTGTCATTGACGGCTTGAAACAGCGCCGACGGCACGCGGGCTGCACAAACCTTCACGTGTTGCAAGTGTTGCCGATGAAAGGCACAAAGAATTATGCCTACCTAAGAGATCGATCTCTTCGATAGGCATAATTCTCCCATGTCGTTACTATTTATATTTAATAATTACCATTTCATCATTTTAGTCAGGGTAGGCAGTGCCTACCTTGCCCACCCTGACGGGACATGCCTGCCTGGAGCTGATATTTATACCTTATCCGCATCAGCAAAAACTACATCATCTGGGAACAATCTCAGTGCCGCCCACAATCCCATTCCCTCTCACTGTCCACACTCCCAATGGACCCATCCTCCTCCCCATTCACTGTCACCAGCCACAGTTCCCCATCCTCTCCCTCTGCCCACACCCCATAGACCCAAACCCTTCCACATTCCCTCCCTCCACACTCCCCATCGACTGAAACTCCCTCCCACTCTCTCCCCGCTCCCTACACTCCTCATACCTTTTCCCATTCACTTCCCCAATCCATTTCCCATTCACTTCCACGTATCAATAGGTCACTAGAATAGTAAGATTAAACGAGAACTTACCAGTTTGAAGTTTGATCTGTATTTTATGAGGAGTTACGATGAGGGATTACGTGAAGAACCCATCCAGCACGCATGCGCGACATATTTCAAAGCAGCGGTGTGGAATCACAGGAAACACAATAATTGAAATAAACATAGTAAAGAAAAGGAGAACTAAGATACCAGTTGATCTCTATAATGAGGGTGGGAGCGGAGGGCACGTAATCCCTCATCGTAACTCCTCATAAAATACAGATCAACTTCAAACTGGTAAGTTCTCGTTTAATCTTACTATTTTACTTCGGAGCCACGTCAAGAAGATTTTTCTGTTACGACAGACAATAAAGTTTTCTGAATCTGAATCTGAATCTGAATTAAACAATAACAAAAAGAAAACTGCTCCCCCGGGTTTAAATTATATATTTGCAGATTCTAAAACTCTTTCTGCAAACAATACAGGTTCTGCTAGCGGCTTATTGTAGAATGTTTGGAACGTTTTCTCCATGGACCACCTCGCTGTAGCCAGGAAGTGGTCCAGTGGCACGTCCATCCTCTTAACCGCCGATGTGGATGCTGCCCAGGTGGAGTGAGATGTATATACATCAGTATCTACTCCAGCAGCTCAGAGTACCTGCTTGAGCCATCTTGAGATAGTTTGGCTCGACACCCGACCATGAGGTTTCTTGTGGCTGACCCATAAGGCTTTTTCTCTCCCTCTGGGATTTCTTGTTGTGTTGATGTAAATTAGTAAGTGAGTCATGACACATAACCGTGGGTCAGGTGGGTATGCCCGGAAATCCATAACTAGGCCTGAAGTTCCTGGCCTGCTCTGCTTTACCAGCTCCTGAATGGTGAATGAGACACGGTCTGGTGTTATAACCATGTTGTCCAGTCGCAGTAAGTGGAGGGACTGGACTCTTTGTGCTGTGACTAGTGCCATCAGCATGACCGTTTTCAGGGTTAGCTGTTACAGGGTGAGAGACCTGGCTGTTGACCATCCCCTTAGGTATGTCAGGACCACACTGACATCCCAGATTTGGGTGTACCTAGGTCTAAGGGGGTTGGAGTTGAATATACCTCTCATGAGTTTGATCACCAGCGGGTGAGATCCTATGGCCTGTTGTCCTGGTGAGGATGTAGTTCCAGTATTCGAGCAGTATCTTTCCCACTTCCTGATGCTCGATAGATATTGTTTCCTGGTGGACATACGGTGGGACGCTGTCATCGTGTTGATGGTCCTGTCAGACAATCCCAGGCCCAGCAGTGGTCTTTTCATAATCTGCAACCCAGTAGGTTAATTTTGCCATGGCATGGATGACTTATGCCTGATACCGGGTGAGTCAATAGGTCTGGGCTACTGGGAAAGGTCATTGGAGTTTCGATGACCATGTCGAGGACCACTGGGAACCATGACTGTGTAGGCCAGTCGGGTACTATCAAAATACCTGAAGCAGAGTCCACCTGTATTTTGCGTAGTACCCAACTGATGAGGCAGAAGGGGGGAAAGGCATAAAATAAATAGTTCCCCCAGTCCAGCGCGAATGCATCTATCACTGCTGCCTCAGGGTCTGGTTCCCAAGTGACATACATTGGTACCTGGTGATTTAGTCTGGATGCTTTTAAACCATAAAACGCACCCAACATTTCCAAATAATTTATGCCCAGTGTCTGTAGTAAAGATGATTCTAGGTTAGTCCATCTACCACCTGTGCTGGATATGGTATTAGTTGCTCACCAGCCTTGAGCACTGGCATCTGTTTGTATAGTTAACGTTGGGTTATTGATGATGATAGGGCTGGAACTATGCCAAATGTTCTCTATCCACCATTGTAACTCTGATATTGCTTCAATGGGTAATTTCATGGTTCGGTCAAAGTGACCTGCATGTCATTTTAACGCCTGCACTTTTGCCCTTTGTAGGTTTTGATAATGCAGAGGACCAAATTGGGTAGCTGGAAATGCTGCTACTATTTTGCCAATTACTCTTGCCACTTGTCGGATGGTTGGTGGATCGCTAACCATTAAATTGTTACATGTCTGTGCCAATTCTGCTGCTTTATCTTTTGGCAATGTTACAGACATGTGGACAGAGTTAATTGTGGATCCCAGATAGTCCATAGTTGTGGATGGCGTCAACTTAGATGTATCTGGATGTAAGACAAATCTCAGGGTTGCAAACAATTGTTTGGTAGCTAATACAGCTAATTTAGCCAATTCCATGGTTTTGCCTACTATTAGAGTATCATCAAGATATGCCATGACAATATGTCTCTGTTTTCTTAATGTTGCCAAGGCTGGTTTTAATATCTTGGTAAAAAGTCTTGGGGCTGATGTTAACGCATTAGGCAACGCTTTAAACTGCCATTTTGTCCCATCCAGTAAATCCATCCAATAAATTTCAGGTATCTGCGATGATCCTTTTGAATGGGTACTGAATAGAAGGCATCCTTAAAATCGATGCTTGCCATAAAGTATCCTTTGGAAATCAGTTGTTTGGCAGTTACAAATGTTTCCATTTTGAAATGTATATACTTAACAAAGGTATTTAGTGAGGTTAAGTCAATGATGATGCGACATCCACCATCTTTTTTATTTTTGGTAAATATATTTGAGACAAATTCCAAAGGTTCATGTTTGGATTTCTCAATGATACCCTTTGTAAGTAACCTCACCAGTTCTGCTTGACCCTCTAGTTTTTCTTTGACTGAGAGGGTAAAGACCCTTTGGGGTGTATGCTGAACTGGTGGCATATTTTCTTGAATGAATTCTATTTTGTATCCACGAATACTGTTAAGTATATAACTATCATTCGTGATAGACCTCCAAGCTTCCATGAACAGGTGTAATCTCCCCCCTGTTGGTACAGTTCCCCCACTTTTTATATGCTGGCAGGAACCAGACCCACCTACCTCCATAGTTATGGGAGTGTTCCTTTCTTCGGTTTCTTCATCCATCGTTGTGCTGCTGGATGTACTGCTGGTTGGGGGTGGCGCATTTTCCATGGGGTTCGCTCTGGGACCTGGCCTAAAAAAGGCTTTCGGGGATGGTATGCGGACCCCGAGCTTTCACCAGTCCCATGAGGTTGACGTCGACTGGTGGACGCGGTGGGGTACTGCCGTCTGCGTTGTGTGGGTATGCTCGTTCCGGGGCCTGCTCTCATGAGGCCGAATGCTTTGGACTCTTCCTCTAGGTCTTCTACTTGTTTTGACAAGTCCTTACCAAATAGCAGGATCTGTGGCTTTGAGGCCGGTGTTTTGCACAGTGTTGCAAATTTGGGGTTGAGGGCAGGTCTTATTATTTCCTTGCGGAGGTTATTTATTTCGTATTGGGTGTTACACAGCAGAGCTAGAGTGTCTTGCTGGTTGGTGGTCATGTCCTCTCCATCCACGGAACGAGCATAGGATGTTATGGCTGACGTCAGGAGCTTGAGGATACGCTGCAATTTTAGTTCCTGGTTTCGGATACTCTGCTCAACGTACCTCCAGATTTGGCTGTTGACGGCCGGTACGTTGAGCGAAATGCAGTTCTCTGGAGGCGAGTATAGTTCTAGTGCCTCATTGACTACCTGTTCTTGTAGGGATTTGAAGGACAGGTAGTCAATGCTGGCCGCTAGTTTTGGCCGCCCTGCTCGTGGTGTAGCCACGTAGTGATTCACCACACCCAGCAGCTCTTCCTGTTCCTGTACCCCGTGCGTACTCCTGACATCTTCGGCCAGTGACCCCTGTTCCTGACCAGCCCAGTCCTGGTCACCAACGCTGCCATCGGCTGAGGGAGAAGCGATGGGCAGTGCATTGTAAGGCACTGGTGGTGGAGTGCCTGAACTCCATTTGCTCCATGAGCCTTTCCAAGCGGCTCAAGCGGCTACCTCTGCCGGCCTCAGGCGGCGAGTCTTCCTCATCGGAGTCGTCAGAGATTACCGGCCGGTTAGTTTTCCGTTTTGATTTGCCTCCAGTCCGCTGCTGTTGGTCAGGCTGCACTAGCGGTACTGGGCTCGGCTCGGTATCAATGATTGTGGACTGCAGCGTGTGCGGTCCAGGTGCCGCATCTCGCCCCCCACTGATGGAACGCTCCTGTTCTGTTGGAGTCGAACGGGGGGGGGGCGATCTTTTTTCCTTGTCGTGCTTTGCTCATTTTCCAGTTTTTTCTCGATCTGGAGTGCACAAAGCAGAACAAAGTTTTCCAATTACGACCTCAGAGTAAGTACTTACCTGACGGTCCGCCTTTTTAAGCTTGTAGCGGGAGCGCCTGTACTCCCGTTCATCGCTGTTGCACTGCCTGAACGCTCATGGCGCGCATGCGTGCTGGACGGGTTCTTCACGTAGTCACTCACGTGACTCCGAAGTAAAATTACCCCTCCACAGAGTTTCAGTCGAGCCAAACCCCTTCCTAGAGAGATGATCCGAGGACAATTACACTGGGAGAAAGGATGAATCAGGTCATGTGATAGGAGAATTAGGCCATTCAGCCCATCAAATCTACTCCGCCATTCCTTCATGGCTGATCTATCTCTTCCTCCTAACCCCATTCTCCTGCCTTCTCCCCATAACAACTGATAACTAATGAATGGGAAAAGGCATGGAAGGGAGGAGAAATAGGGAAATGGAAGGTGTGTGTCAGAGAATGAATGTGTGAGGGTGGGAGGGAGGAAAGGAGAGATTGAAGCGTGCTGGTGTGAAAGAGGTTGAATGAGAAAGATGTGTATGGAGAATGAATGATGAAAGGAATGTGGAAGAGTGAGGGAGAGAGGGACGAATGAAGGAATTCCCGAAGAGAGAAGGGAGACAGAGGCAAAGAGGGAAGTGAGTGGACTGAATGGATTTTTCTGTCTTCCAGAAAGTTCCATGGCGCAGCGGAAGGAGCAGAAAGCTGAAGATGAGCCGGTGGAATCTCCCGATCAGGTTGGTACTGTTGTGGCAAAGAGGCAGATCAGTGTTGATCTCCTTATTGTCCCTCAACACCAGCACTACCCCATGGATAGTAACTCCATGACCGCGGTCATTTATACCTCATGCTGCCTCGACAAGGCCAGCAGCATCATCAAGGACCAGTCTCACCCCGGCCACTCCCTCTTCTCCCCTCCCCCATCAGGCAAGAGGTACAGAAGTGTGAAAACACACACCTCCAGATTCAGGGACAGTTTCTTCCCAGCTGCTACCAGGCAACTGCACCATCCTTCCACAACAAGAGAGCAGTCCTGAATTAATATCTACCTCATTGGTGCCCCTCGGACTATATTTACTGGCTTTACCTTGCACTAAATGTTATTCCCTTATCATGTGTCTCTACACCGCAAATGGCTCGATTGTAATCATGCATTGTCTTTCTGCTGACAGGTTAGCACGCAACAAAAGCTGTTCACCGTACATCGGTACTTGTGACAATAAACTAAACTGAATTAAACTCTTCCCCCCCTCCCAGTGTCGGGCACCAACCACCTCCCCCACTCCTGCCCACCAAACCCACATCACCGTCCCCACCCCGTCACCGTCTTTCCCCCAGGATACTGACCCCCCTCAACACACTGAATCCCTCCATCATATCCCACTTTGTCCACTGAGACTGACCCTCGATGATCATAAGTGATGGGAGCAGAATTAGCCCATTCAACCCATCAAGTCTACTCCGCCGTTCAATCATGGCTGATCTATCTCTCCGTCCCAATCCCATTCTCCTGCCTTCCCATAACCCCTGACACCCGTACAAATCAGGAATCTTATCCATCTCTGCCTGAAAAATATTCTCCGACTTGTGGCCGTCCACAGCAGTCTAAGGCAATTACTTCCACAGATTCACCACCCTCTGATGAAAGAAATACCTCATCATCTCTTTCCTAAAGGAACATCCTTAATTCTGAGACAGTGGCCTCTGGTCCTAGACTCTCCCACAGTGGAAACATCCTCGGTCCCCACTTCCCCGCTTCGTCCCGTTCCCGTACTGAACATCACGACCCTGTCCCTGCCCTCACTCCCCCGCCAGATAGAACCTTATCCTGTGCCTTCCACACCCCAACTGCACTCCCATGTACCCCCCCCCCCCCCCCCACTGATCTCGTGAAAGTCGCTCCACACCCAGAATCTATAACCATCTCCCCCGACCCCTTCCTGTCTGTGAACCCCATCTCCCCCTCTGCCCCCTTCACCCCACCCATTCTGTGTAACCCCATCTCCCCCCTGGCCCTTCACCCCCTCCCGTCCTGTGTAACCCCATTCTCCCCCCCCCTGGCCCCTTCACCCCTCCATGTCTCAGTAAACCCCTCCTTTCCGCCCCCTTCATTGTGGGCTGTTTATTCTATTCCTGTAACCTGTGTTTCTCTCCTCACAGGAGCTGAATGTCGGTGACCGGGATCTGTACAGCGAGATCCAGCTCAGATCACAATGAGCCCCAGCTCAACCCCTCTCTGTGTGCACCCTCCCTCCGCTCACTTTCTCTCCTCATCTCTCTCTCTCCTCACTCTCTGCAACCTACCTCCCCTCCATTGACTCCATGTGCCCCTCATGTGTCATGTATTTTGTGTTTTTATGGCTGTTGGCAGATCAATTTTCCCCCTGGGATATATAAAGTGTTATTGCATCGTAAACACGTCCGGTCACACTGATCCACAAAGTCAACAACTTGAACACCTGCATGTCTTGTTTTTTAGTGACATAACTGTGTTTTGAGATACAGTGCGGAAACAAACCCTTTAGCCCAGCGAGTCCAACGTTGACCAGCGATCACCGCATACTAAAGCTGTCCTACACCCACTAGGGATATTTATACCAGGCCAATTAACATACAAACCTGTACATCTTTGGAGTGTGGGAAGAAACCGGAGCACCCGGGAAAACGGAAGTGGTGGTGCTGCCGAAGCAGCTGCGGCTCGCCTGCAGTCAGTCTGTCTTTCCTGTTTTTGTTATCTTTTTGTCTTGTTAGATGTATGTTTTAGTCTATTTTCAGTTGTGTATATGTGGGGGGGGGGTGGGGGAAACTTGTTTTTAATCTCTTCCTTCAACGGGATGCGACCAATTCCTTGTCGTATCTCCGTCTCAGTCGCTGAGGCCTAATATTGTGGAAGTGGCGGCCTCCAACTGGACTCGACCTCGGGGGCAGAGCCTGTGGACTCACCATCGTGGAGCTGGCTGACTTCGGAGGCTGTGGTGGCACTGTGGCTGCGACCCGACTTCGGAGCTTCGGAGGCTTCAGCCGCGAGCCCTGTGGACGGTAACATCTGGAGCTCGCTGGTCCCTGGTTGGTGACCGAAGTTTGGGAGCTCCCGCAACAGCAGCTTCGTCTGTCCCAAATCACAGAGTTTGAATTGGCCCGTTCACGGAGCTTAAATTCAGCCGCGGGATTTACCATCACCCGGCGAGGTCTTCAACATCGAGAGCCTCGATCGCCTCGATGCAGCGGGAGAACAAGGAAGAGATAAGACTTTTTGCCTTCCATCACAGTGAGGAGGTGCCTGGAGATTCACTGTGATGGATGTTTGTGTTAAATTGTGTTCATTGTGTGTTTTGTTGCTTTTTTTCTGTCATGACTGCATGGTACAAAATTTCATTGAATGACAATAAAGGAAATTCAATTCAATTCAATTCAAAACCCCTGCGGTCACAGGGAGAACTCCGTACAGACAGCACCCGTAGTCAGGATCGAACCGGGTCTCTGGCGCTGTGAGGCAGCAAATCTACCACTGATTGTCTCCATCAATTCGCCATCCATTGATAAGGGATGGCGATGCAGAATACTGGATCACAGTGGGTAACCATGTGACCAATCTTACGTGGCCCACTTCAATTTTCACATGTCAAACATGATTTTAAACGTCTGCATGGATTGAGTCTGAAGAGCAGTCTCTTGATCGACTTCCCCTCATCTGACCAGTTATTGCTTGCATGTTAATAAAGAATAGTTAACTGTCCTTCATGTCTCATGTACTTTATTCCTACTTTCCTGTTCATTCCCTCTCCTTGTGTACTGTTACTCTCACTCCCCCTCTCCCTGTGAACTGTTACTCTACTACCCCTCCCCCTGTGTACTATGTACTCTCACTCTCCCTCTCCCCATTTACTGTTTGTAGATTGGCAATTTCATACTAGCCAATTATAATGCTTGTTAGTAGTGACTCCGCCTATTATGTGCTTTATATTATCAAGAGCTTGCCTACGCTAGTTAGTATGAGTAGCAGCTAGGAAATGTAATGTCTGCAGATCCTTGCTGTAACTGGATTTAATAAACGTGTGTTGTATCTTGATATGTGTTCGAGTCATCATTACATGATGTCAGAAGTGGGATTGAGTTTGAGTTAAATGTATTTGGCATGATCAAGTGCTTTCTTCAGATTGGTGTCATGTTCAGCCAAATCATGTCCGTAGACGAGAATATCATCAACAATGATGGCGCATGGATACTCTGCAAACAACTGTTCTGTAGTGCGCTGGAAAACTTAGCTGGTGAAGTTGATGCCAAAGGGCATTCTGAGAAATATGTATCAGCCAAAGGGGATGCCGAACGTAGTGAGATTGGACGAGTCTAGGTCCAGTGGAATCTGCCAAAACATGCATTGGCATCTAGAACGGAGAATACTGATGCGTTGTTTATCTGGGCAGCAACTTCTTCTGTTGTTCGCATTCAGTAATGCAGGCATTTGATGGCAGTGTGAATATATCTGGGGTTTATGCAGATATGGATCTCCTCCTTGTTTTTCTTTGTTGCAACCACCATGGTGGAAACCCAATCAGACAGGTCAGTAACTTCAGAAATAAAACCCATGGAGACCATGCGCTTGAGTTCATTGTGTATTCTGCCACGCATGGCATACGGAATATTGCACGCGATCCCATACTGGGTTCCCCAGCCCAACGACTGATCTCGCCAAACCTGTGCTCCCCCTGCCTGTGTCCCAGCAGCTTTTGCAGCCACAAGTTCGTTCCCCGCCTGCAGTCCAGAAACAACTACAATTCAAACGTAGCATGCAGAAGTGCTTCTTCGACAAATCCAGCAAGCCACCTCTCGCACGTGGACAAATGGTCATTCACATCTGGGTCACATGCAAGCCCTGCCAAAGAACCGCACTCTTATCTGGTTGAAGCGGATGGAGCCATCTACAGACGCAACTATCAACCTAGGCTTCCGGTGAACGAACCGCATCCTGCGACTCCGTATCCAGATGTCTAGCATTTCGTATACCCTCCCACGGTCTGTCCCACTGCCAACTATCGTTTCCACCGCTGCCCCCCGCCCCGCTCGCCTATCTCACCATCCTCCCTGCCAGTCTGGTCGGCGGTCGTTTCCACAATTCCCTCCCCGGTATTTTCTCCGGTAAAAGGAGGTGAGGCGGACGCAAACTGCACACGGGCCGGACAGGTTTCCAGGCCACCCGTTAGATATGGTGATTTTGCAAACTATCCCAAATGTGTTATTAACATCCCACCCATATTGCTTAGCAACCAATGTTTCTTTCATTTCTACAAGGAAAGATGTAGATTGGCTATTTCATCCTAGCCAATTATTGTGCTTGTTAGTAGTGACTCCGTCTATTATGTGCTTTATATTATCTTGCCTACCCTAGTTAGTACTGGACTAAGTGGGACACGGGAGGGCTGGTCCCCCAACGCAGTATTTCACCTCCCCACCAATTCCAATATTAATGGCCAGTGGGGGAGGGGGGGCTTTCTGTAGCGCTAGAATGGGTGTTGTGGGCTGAAGGGACTGGTTTCCAGAGGGATAGTATGGGCATTGTGGGCCGAATGGATTCTTGGGCTGGCAGCTCAGTCACTCAAGCCTGGTGTGCTGGCAGCTCACTCACTCACGGCTGGTGGGCTGGCAGTTGACTCAAGGCTATTCCTTGAAATTCCATTTCAAGCAGGGTAACCAAATGCAAGTGCAGTTTCCTACCTCTTGAGGCAGGGTGCAAGGCCACCAAATTCAAGTGCAGTTTCCTACCACGTTAGGCAGTGTGCAAGGCCGCCGAATTCAAGTGCAGTTTCATACCACTGATCGTCCCCTATCAATAACCCGTGCCTGCCTTCTCCCCATAGCAATTTCGGATGGGTCCGGTGCGGCGATGAGGTCAGGCGGTTTCCGGGGGGCGGCGATGGGTCGGAGTAATCAGCGAGGGGGAGAAAGTCCGAGTTACCATTGAGGCGGCGAGGCTGGGCGTCATCGGTAGGCAGGTGAACGTCGGCGGCAACATCGACGTGGAGGTCGGCGAAGGCGGCGTCCTGGTGAGTACAGGAGGCGCTCCTCGTGGCCAAGATAGCGTTGCGGGACTCGGGCAGGTGATGCCGGCCAGAGTTGGGGCCCGGAGCCTGCGGGCGGTCGAGTCGTGGAGTGTAGGCGTCGGTAGCAGCCTGGAGGCGGGATAATTTCAGGTCCTTGGTGGAGTTAAGGTGGGCCAGGAATTTTTGATTGAAGAGGTGGATCTTCCTGCGGATTAAATATAATTGGGGTCCGTTGCAGGTCTGGGTAAGTGAGGCCCGAAGTTCCGGGAGTGTCAATGCGAGGTCCTGCTGGTGCCGGCGCATCGCGGCCTGGGTGGATCTCAGTGCCCGGTTGGAGAATTGTTGAGTATGCCGGTGGATGGCCAATCAGTACCGATGGTCCGGTTGGGGTCCGAACTGGGAGGTAGGGAACTGGAGCTGGAAGCCATGAGGTATGAGATGGAGGCGCAGGCAGGCCCCGAGGAAGCTGATGTGGCTGTGGTATCTAGTCTGGGTAAGGATGTGGTCGCAGAGTTGGAGGGCAGGGGGGATCACAGAGAGGGGGCAGTTAGAGAGGAGGTTGTGAAACTGTCTCCGGAGAGAGGAGGAGAACTTCTTCAAAGTAGGCATACCTTGAGGAGATTTCGCAGTGGAGTAGACAAAGTGTTTAAGAAGGAACTGCAAATGCTGGAAAATCGAAGGTACACAAAAATGCTGGAGAAACTCAGCGGGTGCAGCAGCATCTATGGAGCGAAGGAAATAGGCAAAGTTTTGGGTCAAAACCCTTCTTCAGACTGATAGGGGGTGGTGGGGAGAAGGAAGAAAAAAGGAGGAGGAGGAGCCCGAGAGCTGAGGGATGGGAGGAGACAGCCCGAGGGCTGAGGAAAGGGAGGAGACAGCAAGTGCTAACAAAATTGGGAGAATTCAATGTTCATGCCCGCAGGATGCAGACTCCCCAAACGGAATATGAAGTGCTGTTCCTCCAATTTCCGGTGTTGCTCACTCTGGCCATGGAGGAGACCCAGGACAGAGAGGTCGGATGGGGAATGGGAGGGGGAGTTGAAGTGCTGAGCCACCGGGAGATCAGGTAGTACCACACCCTCCCCGGGCACTTTCCGTTGCAACTGCAAGAGATACAACACCTGTCCCTTTACCTCCCCCCTCGACTCCATTCAAGGACCCAAGCAGTCGTTCCAGGTGCGACAGAGGTTCACCTGTATCTCCTCCAACCTCATCTATTGCATCCGCTGCTCTAGATGTCAACTGATCTACTCTGTCAGACTATCCAAAGTTGTATAAAGGTGCAACATCATGATCTGATTCTACGTAGAGTCATAGAGTTGAACAGCACTGTGGCGCAGTGGTACTGTAGCTGCTGACTCACAGCTCCAGAGACCCGGGATCAATCCTGACCTTGGGTGCTGTCTGTATGGAGTTTGTACATCCTGCCTGTGACTGCGTGGGTTTCACCGAGTGCTCTTGTCCAAAAGACATTCAGGTTTGTAAAGTAATTTAGTTTATTGTCACGTGTACCGAGATACAGGATAAATGGATATGATTAGAGCAAGATAAAGTCCAGTAAAGTCTGATTAAACATAGCTGAGTTTAGTTTGGAGATACAGCGTGGAAACATGCCCATCTGCCCACCAAGTCCACACCGACCAGGCGAACCCCGCACATTAACCCCCTACACACACTAGAAGTCATTTACCTTTATACCAAGCCAATTAACCTACAAAGTGTACGTCTTTGGATGTAGCATGGGAGAAAACAATCCAAGTCTGTCCAACGTCCATTTACAACTAATTCACTTTAATCCAGGTATCATTCTGGTCAACCTGCATCCTCTCCAAAGCCTCCACATCCTGCATATAAGTGGGTGACCAGAACTGCACACAATACGCAATAAGCAGACTAACCAACATTTTATAAAGGTGCAACATCACAACCTAATTCATACAGCATGGTGGCTCAGCGGTAGAGTAGCTGCCTCACAGCGCCAGAGATCCGGGGTTTCATCCTGACTACTGGTGCTGCCTGTACGGAGTTTGTAAGTTCTGCCTATGACCACGTGGGTTTTCCCCTGGTGCTCCGGTTTCCTCCCACACTCCAAAGACGGACAAGTTTGTAGATTAATTGGCTTTGGTACAAATAGTAAATTGTCTCTAGTGTGTAGGATGGTGCTAGTGTATGTGGTTATCGCTGGTCGGCGTGGAGTCGGTGGGCTGAACAGCCCGTTTCGGCGCTATATCTCTAAACCACACTAAATTAACTACAGCGTGGAAGCAGACCCTTCAGCCTACAGCGTGGAAGCAGGCCCTTCGGCCTAATTTGCACCGACCAACATGTCCTATCTACACTAGTCCCACCTGCCTGCATTTGTCCCATATCCCTCTAAACCTGTCCTATCCATGTACCTGTCTAAATGTTTCATAAACCTTGCAATAGTTTCTGCCTCAACTATCTCCTCAGGCACCTCGTTCCATACTCTCACCACCCTTAGTGTAGAAAAGGTTACCCTTCAGGTTCCTATTAAATCTTTCCCCCCTCACCTTAAACCTATTCCCCTCTCACCTTAAACCTATACACATACTCAATGCTTCTGATGAAGTATCCTGCTTCATCTCAGCACAGTGCATCTCTCCACAGACGCTGCCTGACCTGCCGAGGGTTTCTGTTATTATTTACCCACACCTTCTGTGATAAAAGGGTGACACGGTGGCACAGCAGTAGAGTTGTTGCCTTACAGCACATTCAGTGCCGGAGACCCGAGTTCCATCCTGACTACGGGTGCTGTCTGTACGAAGTTTGTACATTAACCCTGTGACTGGGTGGGTTTTCACCGAGATCTTCGGTTTCCTCTCACACTCCGAAGACGTACAGGTTTGTGTTAATTGGCTTTCTATGAATATAAAATTGTCCCTAGTGTGTGTAGGATAGTGTTAATGTGCGGAGATTGCTGATTGGTGCAGACTCAGTGGGCCAAAGAGCCTGTTTCCGCGCTGTATCTCTAAAATTAAGTCTGCATTTTATTTTGTATTTTCATTTCCAATTCTTGTTGTTTACTTGCAGGCGATTCTAAATCCTTTAAAGCCTCGCATGTCCCTCTCCAAAGGTATTTTATCTATCGTTAACATCTGGGCACTGGCGTCTTGTTTCTCTGCCTCACGCTATTTACCAGACGTTGTTTCACTACATGTACAGGTAAATGTTACTGAAATACCTCCCTTCCCCATCCCACTGCCCCTATCACTCATCCCAGCCTTGTGGAGTAGTGGGTTGATGTCTACAGCACTCTAGCTTCTGGGCCCAAAACATAGGTCACGGAGTCATATAGCATGTATACAGGCCATTCAGCCCAACAGGTTCATGCTAACCATCCATATTAATCCCATTTACAAGATGTAGGGGTGGCACAGTGGCACAACGGTAGAGTTGCTACCTTACAGCGCCAGAGATTCAGGCTCGATCATGACTACAGGTGCTGTCTGTACGGAGTTTGTATGTTCTCCCCGTGACCTGCGTGGGTTTTTCTGGGCTAGTAGGTTAACTTGTTTCGGTAAAATTGTAAATTGTAAACCAAACTAAACTCAAATTACAGTCATCCAGCGTGGAAATAGGCCCTTCGGCCCAACTTTCCAACATCGACCAACATGCCCCATCTAACATAATCCTACCTGCCCTCGTTTCACCCATATCCTTCTACACCTATCCTATACATGTACCTGTCCAGATGTTCCAAAACCATAGTGATAGTAGGTTCTATCTACTATCTACCACAAATACCTCCTCAATCAGCTCGATTTATACATCTACCCTCCTTGGGCCGAATTGCTGCCTTGCAGCTCCTGAGGCCTGGGTGCGATCCTGACTATGGGTGCTTTCTGTACAGAGTTTGTACGTTTAAGAAAGAACTGCAGATTCTGAGAAAATCGAGGATAGACACAAGATGCTGGAGTAACTCAGCGGGTGAGGCAGCATCTATGGAGAGAAGGAATTGGTGACGTTTCGGGTCAAGACCCTTCTTCAGACTGAAGCATCATCAATTCCTTCTCTCCATAGATGCTGCCTCACCCGTTGAGTTACTCCAGCATTTTGTGTCTACCCCAGAGTTTGTACGTACTCCCTGTGACTGCATGGGCTTTCTCCAGGTGCTCTGGTTCCTTCCTGTATAAAGACTGGGCTTCAGCCCCATCCTACCGTTTTAGGCTATGATTACTGCAGTTTTTCTCTTGGAAAACTAGCTCAAAAAACATGGAGTATGTGATTTAATATATCAGTAATCCACAAATATAACTTTCTATAACTCTCCCCGATAATAGCTCACAATACCACCAAATATATATATATTTTTTTTCTTTTCACTTAAATTTTTATTGATTTTTAAGAGATATTTTCAAAACAGTGCAACACCATCACCATGAATAAAACAAAGTAAGAAAAACAGCAATCAAAATAAAAAATAAGTAGATCGGGGGAAAAAAAAAAAAGAAGTAAATAAATAAAAAAACTGGAATAAGACCGTGTGGTTCACTTACCAAATTAAAAAAAGAAAAACCATTACATTGATTAGTTATCTGGAGATAATTCAACATTCATACAAACATACCATCTAGTTCTATATAACGCAATCTTCCCATATCTAGCTCGGCATTTATCTAATTGGTGTCATGGCTCAAATAAACGGTCCATTTTTCCCAGATCCTTCTCAAATGAATTCTCCTTGACTCTCAAGGAATATGTCAATTTCTCCCTATTAAAGATGTCTCGCACAATTTCTAACCACTGTTCCTCTTTTGGACTTTTTTCATGAAGCCACTGCCTGGTAATGGCCTTCTAACTTGCTGCAAGCAAAACTTTAATCAAATATGTATCTTCTATTTTTACACTATCTTTAATACGCCCCAGATACATCACAGGGCAGGTATTTGGGATTTTATAACCCAAGATATTATTTACAGCTGCATTAACATTTTCCCAGTATGGCCTTATCTTTACACAGTTCCAGAAAATATGCGAGTGGTCTGCCTCCGTACTCCCACACAGCCTCCAACAGTGTTGTTGGACAGCAAGTTGTCTGCTTTTTATTTTGGGTGTTATAAAAAAGCGAGATAGATTCTTCCAGCAAAATTCTCTCCATACTAGTGAGCTTGTGGATGAACATTGTGTTTCACACATTTGATACCATTCTTCTTCTGTTATTTGAATCTTTAATTCTGCTTCACATTTTGTTTTTATGTAGAGCGTTGATTCTCCCCCGCTTTCCACCAGAGCTTGGTAGAGATGACCCGAGACCCCTTCTGTTTGTATGTATCCACAATCACCTTGATCATATTATTTGAAGTTTCATCTAGATCTGGCCTTATCTCTTTTATAAAGTAGTCTCTTAATGGCAAGTATCTAAAAAAATCTTTGTTTTCGAGACCATACTTTGACTTTAAATCTTGGAAGCTCATAAACTCGCTATTTTCTGAAACTGTATACATTGCCGTTATGCCTCTTTGAATTTTGAATCATACACCCCTGGCTTAAACTTTGAGTCATATGCGAACCACTTCAATGCGTGAACCCCTCTTTTTAATTTGTATTTTTCCACTATAACATTCCATATTTATAACGTAAATGCTACTATTGGATCCATAGCATGTCTCAAAGCCCCTCTCAGATATTTGTCTCCCACCAAAATCTGGGTCTGGTAACCCTGTATCTCCCTTTCCATTTCTTTCCATCGAGATTCATAATCAGATCTACACCAACAAGCCAGAGGTCTGAGTTGAGCTGCATAAAAGTATTTCCTCAGATTTGGTAAAGCCATTCCACCCTTGCTTTTCGGCAGTTGAAGTGTTGTTAGTTTTATTCTTGTTTTTTTGCTATTCCAAATGAATCTAGAGATTGTATTGTATGTATTGTATTGTATTGTATTCAAATTTATTGTCATTGTCTCAATTAGAGACAACGAAATGAATTTTCCTTACAGGCAGTATCATAAAAATAAATAAATAATAAATAATAAAACATATTAAAAATAAAATTGAATTTAAAAAAGAAAAGCACAAACACAGAAAGTCCACGACACAACATAACACAGTGGCACCAAGGTGAGGAAGGCACCATAGTCCACCCAGCCTCCCCTCCGATCTTCCCAGATGTTCATCCCTGGTCAGGGCCTTCCGAGCACCCGCAGTCGCCGCACCGGGTGGCCCGATGTTCAGGCCCTCACGCCGGGCTGGTGGAACGCCGACGCCGATCCCCGATGGTGAACATCCTCCTCCTCAGCGGCCCGGACCTCCTGATCAGCCGCCTCCCGCAGCCAGAGTCCGCAGCTCCCGAGCCGGGCGGAGTCGCAGGACTCCGCGCTGTCCATCAGCGCCGCCCGCGTTGGGAGCCCGCAAACCACAGCTCCATGATGTCGGTGCAGCAGGTCCAGCACTCCGGGCTCCAGACGGCGATCCCCGGTAAGGCATCGCCAGCCCCGCGACGTATCAGCGCTGTCCCGCCGCTGCTGGAGCTCTGGTCGATCCCGGCAGGAAAGGCCGCGCCAATCCAGTAGGTAGGCCGCTGGGGGGGTGAGGACGCGACTCGAATAATAGTCGCGTCCTCTCCAGGAAGCGGCTGAAGGACGGTATCCCCTGCACCGTACCCTCTTCCCCCACATCAAAACACACAAAAACCACAAAAAAACACACTTTTACATAACTAAATAAACAAAAAAACAAAAAGATATCGGGCTGAAGGTGGAGGCTGCTGGCACCAGCGCCACCGGAAGTACAACACGATCATTTTATCCCAGGCTATGAATTTATCTCGGGGAACATTAATTGGGAGAGATTGGAATAAATATAGTAGTTTAGGTAGGATATTCATTTTTACCGTTTGTATTTTGGCACTGAAGTCTAGAGGAAGGGTCGACCACCTCTCAACATCCTTTTTGATGTTTTCTTCAATTTTGTTATAATTAGTTTCAAACAAATTGGAAAGTGTTTTGGTTATAGTTACACTAAGATATTGCATCATTTTAGAGTTCCATTTCAGATTATATGCATCTCTGATTTGTTGGGATGGAGAATAATTGAATGAAAGAATTTGTGTTTTTGTTATATTCAATTTATACCCTGAGTAGTATCCATATGTTTCAAATAGGTTCATTAGATTTGGGAGACATATATCTGGTCGTTCAAGAAAAATAATGATATCATCAGCGAAAAGACCAATTATATGTTCTTTCCCCCCTATTTTGACCCCTGCAGGTCTTCTCTCAGCCTTATTGCTTGTGCTAAGGGTTCAATATACAAAACGAAGAGAGTAGGAGAAAGACAGCATCCTTGCCTTGTGCCCCTCTCTAACTGGATCCTTTTTGATATGTTTCCATTTACCTTAATCCTAGCTGTAGGCTCCTGATATATTGTTTTAATACACCGAATTGCATCTTCATTGAAACCAAATCTCCTTCATATAAGAATACCCAACTAACACTATCAAAGACTTTTTCTGCATCTAAACTGACCAGGACCATATTTGTATCCTTTTTTTTAGCATTATCCACAATGTGGAGGGTTCTTCTAATATTATCCTGCGTTTGACGCCCCCGAATAAATCCAGTTTGGTCTTCATTAATCAGATCTGGTACAAAAGTCTCGAGTCTTTTGCAAATGATTGAGGTAAATAGTTTGTAGTCTACATTTAAAATTGAGATTGGCCTAAATGTTTACATTGCTCTTTGTCTTTGCCTTCCTTAGGTAACATGGTAATAATTGCTTCCTTCCATGATGGGGGAGCCCTGCCCTCTTTAAGGGTCCAGTTAAAGCAAGACAGGAGCTGAGGTGTTAGCTCTTTCTTAAAGGCCTTGTACCATTCTGGTGGAGAGAAGGAATTGGTGACGTTTCGGGTCAAGACCCTTCTTCAGACTGAAGCGTCATCAATTCCTTCTCTCCATAGATGCTGCCTCACCCGCTGAGTTGCTCCAGCATTTTGTGTCTACCCCAGAGTTTGTACGTACTCCCTGTGACTGCATGGGCTTTCTCCAGGTGCTCTGGTTGCTTCCTGTATAAAGACTGGGCTTCAGCCCCATCCTACCATTTTGGGCTATGATTACTGCAGTTTGTCTCTTGGAAAACTAGCTCAAAAAAACATGGAGTATGTGATTTAATATATCAGTAAACAACAAATATAACTTTCTATAACTCTCCCCGACAATAGCTCACAATACCACCAAATATTAACTTGCCATTTATAAATTTATGATTCCACTAGCTCGTCTGATCTTCACTAAAAGTTTATATTACAGTAAATTTGGGAAATATACTGCTATTTTGAAATGAGAAAACCAAAGGTAGAGAGAAACAAATTTCCAGCTCCACTGCCATTCAAACCAATAAGAGCTTACTAACCACTTTAATGGCAATGCCTTTTTGAAGTATAGAAAAAAGTATACAAATATCTGAATAAATTGTCATTCACCCTTCATTCACCCCTCTAGTTTAATTCACCACAAAATAATTTTGTTTGCCCTTGGGTGAACCATTCACCGGTTTAAGAAGCACTGGTCGACAGAAAGGTGATCAGAACTGCACACAATGAAGTCAGTTCGAATCCCACAAATGCAGTTGTGGGAATTTTAATTAATCAAGTCTACTCTGCCATTCAATCATGTCTTTACCTCTCAACCTAA
The DNA here is from genome assembly GCF_010909765.2 of Amblyraja radiata. Classification (NCBI taxonomy): domain Eukaryota; kingdom Metazoa; phylum Chordata; class Chondrichthyes; order Rajiformes; family Rajidae; genus Amblyraja; species Amblyraja radiata. The sequence continues at coordinate 248,078 of NW_022630165.1, forward strand.
TTCTTCTGCCTTCTCCCCATAACCCCTGACACCCGTACTAATCAAGAATATACCTATCTCTGTCTTAAAAATATCAATTGGCCTCAACAGCCTTCTGTGGCAAATAATTCCACAGATTCACCACCTCACCGTTCTCCACACCCTCAACTCATGAAACCTCAAACCCGCTTTCTCCGCTTGTCCCTTCCTTCCAGAGAGAAGATCATCAGGATTCATTGCGTCCCCGCTTTTCCAAAGCCTTCAGAAGTCTTCAGAAGATACTTCGACCTGTCAACCTTCACACTGTTCTACGTCCTGCCGTTGGTGGTGATCACCGTAGCCTCCTCCGCGGTGAGCAAGAAGCTATTGGTGATGGAAACCATTGGTGCCGTCACAGAAGCCGAGGCCGCAGCTCAACGCTGCAGGAAGAAGAGGACCATCAAGATGATCTTCATCATCATGGCCTTTACCCTCTGTTGGTTCCCCCTCAACGTCTACACCCTCCTGCTCACCGGCCAACGTGTCCAATTCAACAACACCCTCTACTTTGCCTTCCACTGGGTGGCCGTAAGCAGCACCTGTTGGAACCCCTTCATCTACTGTTGGATGGACAACAGGTTCCGCTCCAACCTCATGACCCTTGCGGCCAAGTGTGGGTGGAGAAGGAGGAGAGGGGGCAAGATCCTGGCGATCACCGCGGCCAGCGGAGACGGGAGGCAGTCGGGGGTGAGATTGGAGGACAAGCCTGGCCTATCCACGGAGAATATGAGCTTCTACCTTGGTGGGCGCAGGGGTAACAATGGGGAGGTGAGTACAGTTTAGACTTTACAGATTCCCCGTTGAAACTTGGTATCATGTTCAGCCCAGGTATTATGGGCCAAGGCATCTGTACCTGTGCTGTATTGTTCTATGTTTAGTTTAGTTCACTTCAGTTAAGTTCAGTTTAGTTCAGTTTAGTTTAGTTTAGTTTAGTTTAGTTCAGTTTAGTTCAGTTTAGTTCAGTTTTGTTTAGTTTAGAGATATCAACAATCACAATCGACCACCTAAAATTCTTAAAGGATTGGACAGGCTAGATGTAGGAAAAATGTTCCCCATGTTGATGTCCAGATCCAGCGGTTGCAGTTAAAGAATTTGGGGTAGGTCATTTAGGACTGAGATGAGGAAAAACGTTTTCACCCAGAGTTATGACATTGTGGAATTCTCTGCCACAGAAGGCAGTGGAGGCCAATTCACTGGATGTTTTTGATGAGAGAGTCAGATTTAGTTCTTAGGGCTTAAATAATCAAGGGATATTGAGGAAAAGCTGGAACAGGGTACTGATTTTAAATGATCAGGCATGATGTTATGGAATGGCGGTGCTGGCTGGATGGGCTGAATGGCCTACTCCTGCACCAATTATCTCTTTCTATGTTTCTACCCCGTACAAACTGGTTCTACGTTATCCTACTTTCTCACCCACTCCCTGCGCTCTATGGGGCAATTTACACAGGGCCCATTAACCTGCAAACACGCACGTCTTTGGGATGTGGGAGGAAACCGGAGCACCCAGAGAGAACCCTCGTGGTCACAGACGAAACTCCACACGCGCATGCACACACATGTACTCGCACACACTCGCACACGCACATATATACATACACACGCGTGCACACACGAACATGCATGCACACTCACACGCAAATATCTACACACACACTCTGTGGAAGAAAAATTAATATCCTTTTTTATTTAGAAATTAGAAAAGCTAAAAGAAGATATGAGGTTGCTTTGGCAAGTAAGGTGAAAGTAAATTCAAAGGGTTTCTACAGCTATTTTAACCATATAACCATATAACAATTACAGCACGGAAACAGGCCATCTCGGCCCTACAAGTCCGTGCCGAACAACTTTTTTCCCTTAGTCCCACCTGCCTGCACTCATACCATAACCCTCCATTCCCTTCTCATCCATATGCCTATCCAATTTATTTTTAAATGATACCAACGAACGCCACCACTTCCACAGGAAGCTCATTCCACACCGCTACCACTCTCTGAGTAAAGAAGTTCCCCCTCATGTTACCCCTAAACTTCTGTCCCTTAATTCTGAAGTCATGTCCTCTTGTTTGAATCTTCCCTATTCTCAAAGGGAAAAGCTTGATCACATCAACCCTGTCTATCCCTCTCATCATTTTAAAGAGCTCTATCAAGTCCCCCCTTAACCTTCTGCGCTCCAGAGAATAAAGACCTAACTTATTCAACCTATCTCTGTAACTTAGTTGTTGAAACCCAGGCAACATTCTAGTAAATCTCCTCTGTACTCTCTCTTAATAGAAAAAGGATAACGAGGGATAAAATTGGTCCATTGGAGAGACAGAGTGGACAGCTATCTGCAGAGCCAAAAGAGATGGGGGAGAAATTGAACAATTTATTTTCTTCGGTATTCACCAAGGAGAAGGATATTGAATTATGTGAGGTAGGGGAAACTAGTAGAGTAGCTATGAGTTTCAAAGTAAAAGAAGTACTGGCACTTTTGAAAAATATAAAAGTGGATAGGTCTCCAGGTCCTGACAGGATATTCCCTAGGACATTGAGGGAAGTTAGTGTAGAAATAGCCGGGGCTATGACAGAAATATTTCAAATGTCATTAGAAATGGGAATAGTCCCCGAGGATTGGCGTACTGCGCATGTTGTTCCATTATTTAAAAAGGGTTCTAATAGTAAACCTAGCAATTATAGACCTGTTAGTTTGGCTTCAGTGGTGGGCAAATTAATGGAAAAGATACTTAGAGATAATATATATAAGCATCTGGATAAACAGGGTCTGATTAGGAACAGTCAACATGGATTTGTGCCTGGAAGGTCATGTTTGACTAATCTTCTTGAATTTTTTGAAGAGGTTACTAGGGAAATTGACGAGGGTAAAGCAGTGGATGTTGTCTATATGGACTTTAGTAAGGCCTTTGACAAGGTTCCTCATGGAAGGTTGGTTAAGAAGGTTCAACTGTTGGGTATAAATGCAGGAATAGCAAGATGGATTCAACAGTGTCTGAATGGGAGACGCCAGAGGGTAATGATGGATGGCTGTTTGACGGGTTGGAGGCAGGTGACTAGTGGGGTGCCTCAGGGATCTGTGTTGGGTCCTTTGTTGTTTGTCATGTACATCAATGATCTGGATGAAGGTGTGGTAAATTGGATTAGTAAGTATGCAGATGATACCAAGATAGGGGGTGTTGTGGATAATGAAGAGGATTTCCAAAGTCTACAGAGTGATTTAGGCCATTTGGAAGAATGGGCTGAAAGATGGCAGATGGAGTTTAATGCTGATAAATGTGAGGTGCTACACCTTGGCAGGACAAATCAAAATAGGACGTACATGGTAAATGGTAGGGAATTGAAGAATGCAGTTGAACAGAGGGATCTGGGAATAACCGTGCATAGTTCCTTGAAGGTGTAATCTCATATAGATAGGGTGGCAAAGAAAGCTTTTGGTATGCTAGCCTTTATAAATCAGAGCATTGAGTATAGAAGCTGGGATGTAATGTTAAAATTGTACAAGGCATTGGTGAGACCAAATCTGGAGTATGGTGTACAATTTTGGTCGCCCAATTATAGGAAGGATGTCAACAAAATAGAGAGAGTACAGAGGAGATTTACTAGAATGTTGCCTGGGTTTCAACAACTAAGTTACAGAGAAAGGTTGAATAAGTTAGGTCTTTATTCTCTGGAGCGCAGAAGGTTAAGGGGGGACTTGATAGAGGTCTTTAAAATGATGAGAGGGATAGACAGAGTTGATGTGGACAAGCTTTTCCCTTTGAGAATAGGGAAGATTCAAACAAGAGGACATGACTTCAGAATTAAGGGACAGAAGTTTAGGGGTAACATGAGGGGGAACTTCTTTACTCAGAGAGTGGTAGCGGTGTGGAATGAGCTTCCAGTGGAAGTGGTGGTGGCAGGTTCGTTGGTATCATTTAAAAATAAATTGGATAGGCATATGGATGAGAAGGGAATGGAGGGTTATGGTATGAGTGCAGGCAGGTGGGACTAAGGGAAAATAATTGTTCGGCATGGACTTGTAGGGCCGAGATGGCCTGTTTCCGTGCTGTAATTGTTATATGCTTATATGGTTATATGGTTATTTAATTTTGATTGGAATTGTACAAGGTAACAAAAGGATGTATTGGAGAAGAGAATTGGAAATCTTTGTCCTGACCAGGTGTAGAAGAGAATCAGTGGGAAACAGCAAAGTAGATTCGATGTACTTACCTCCTGTTTGGGAATATGTTGTAGGGTGGATGGTAATGTAAATATGAAGTAGTTCAGCTGATAACAAAGTTTGTTTACATTCCTGAGGAGTTACAGTGGATCACCCTCACCCCCTACCGCTAGCAGCGTAGATACGTGGTAGTATATGTGAGGCTTATGATCGGCTCGGAAATGGGGATGGTGACTTGGACCACTTGAAAGATGAGATAGAATAATGTCAAGATTCCCTTGTTTTGTGTTTGATTTGTATTAACCATTTGTTGTTGAATAAGATTAACAAGCGAACTGTATGTTATGACTAATGAAATCATTGGTATCCATGTGGTGATAGAATGTTTTTGTAGAATAGTATTGGCTTGATATAATTGTAAATTGTCCCCTAGTGTGTGTAGGATTGTGCTGGTGTGCGGGTATCGCTGGTCGGTGCAGACTCGGTGGGCCAAAGGGTCTTTTTCCGCACTGTATCTCTAAACTAAACTAAACTAAACTGAACTGAACTGAATGAAACTAAAATGAACTAGACTGAACTAAACTAAATTAACCTGAACTAAACTAAATTAAACTAAACTCTACTGGTCTGAACTAAACGGAACTGAACTAAATTAAACTGAACTGACCTGAATTCTATACAAAACTAAACTAAACTGAAGATAGACTGGAGTATGCTGAAGTAACCCAGCAGGACAGGCAGCATCTCGAGAGAGAAGGAATGGGTGACATTTCGTGTCGAACTGAACTGAACTGAACTGAACTAAACTTAAATTGACTTAACTCAACTAAACACACCACGCACCTTGGTGTCATTTGGTGTAGGGTTGACAAGGGGCTCTCTGTTCTCCCTTACACCACTCCACCCACCCCGAGACCTCCTCTCCCCTCTCCGTTAGCTGGCAGGCATCAACCCCTACTTCCTTGAAGCCGGAACAGCATTTACCCGGTGATTGCTGGCATCCACTTCCAGCAACGTTGCCAGTCAATTAGCTTCACCTCCACCTCCTGTAGCATTGACGGTCGTATCTCTGCGGACATGAGACAGAGACACAGCGTGGAAACGGGTCCTTCAGCCCATTGAGACCACGCCGACAAGCGATCCCCCTGTACACTAGCACTATCTTACACACATCAGGGTTAAAATCTTTATCAAAGTCATTTAACCAACAAAACCTGCACATCTTCTGAGTGTGGGATGAAACCGGAGCAGCCGGCAAAATGCCCACAGGGGTCACGGAGACAGCGTGCAAACTCTGTAAAAACAACACCCAGGTCAGGATTGAACCCGGGTCTGGTGCTGTGAGGTAGCAACTCTCTAGCTGCACCACCAATCAGGGGGAACAAGGGTGTGAGTGTGTGTGTGAACATGTTATGCGGGTAGACAAGGGTATGTGGGTGTAACACAGTACATTTTGGGAGGGATATGGATCAAATGCAGGCAGGTAGAACTAGTGTAGATGGTCCTATCCATGTACCTGTCCAACTGATTATTAAATGTTGGGGTAGCCCCCGGCCTCTTCTAGCAGCTTGCTTATACATAAATACTAGACCAAGTGCAGACCCATTGGGTCTGTTTCCCCAATGCCGTTTTGCGGGGGGGGGGGGCTGCGGCATCAAATTCACATTAACCACCCCCCAAACACACAGGTGGGGGGAGGGGGGATGTAAAGAGGGGAGGGAGGGGAGAGGAGGTGGAGGAAATGGGACAGATTTGGGAGGGAAAGGAGAGCGGGGTAGGGGGTGAGAGAGGGGGATGGGGAGAGAGATGTGGGGGAGGGGGAGGATGGGGAGGTACGGGAGGAGGGAGGGAGGGGGAGAGGGGTGGGGGAGAGAGGGGAAAGAGAGAGTGGAGGGGGAAGGGGGAGAGGTGGAAGAGTGGAGAGGGAGGTGGAGAGGGGTAGGGGGAGTGATGGAAGAGGGACAGAGGGGTAGGAGGAAGGGGGCGGGTGGAGAGAGGGAAGGGGGTGGCGTAGAGAGGGAAGGGGGGGTGGGGGAGAGAGGGATGGGTGGGAGAGGGAGAGGGGTGATGAGAGGGAAACATAGAACCATTGAAATCAAGTGCAGGAGTAGGCCATTCGGCCCTTCGAGCCTGCACCACCATTCAATATGATCGTGGCTGATCATCCAACTCAGTATCCTGTACCTGCCTTCTCTCCATACCCCCTGATCTCTTTAGCCACAAGGGCCACATCTAACTCCCTCTTAAATACAGCCAATGAACAGGCCTCAACTACCTTCTGTGCCAGTGAATTCCAGAGATTCACCACTCTCTGTGTGAAAAATGTTTTTCTCATCTCGGTCCTAAAAGATTTACCCCATATCCTTAAACTGTGACCCTTTGTTCTGGACTTCCCCAACATATTATCTAAATGGTGGCCGACTAGGAAAAGGGGAGATGCAGCGAGACCTGGGTGTCATGGTACACCAGTCATTGAAAGTGGGCATGCAGGTGCAGCAGGCAGTGAAGAAAGCGAATGGTATGTTAGCTTTCATAGCAAAAGGATTTGAGTATAGGAGCAGGGAGGTTCTACTGCAGTTGTACAGGGTCTTGGTGAGACCACACCTGGAGTATTGCGTACAGTTTTGGTCTCCAAATCTGAGGAAGGACATTATTGCCATAGAGGGAGTGCAGAGAAGGTTCACCAGACTGATTCCTGGGATGTCAGGACTGTCTTATGAAGAAAGACTGGATAGACTTGGTTTGTACTCTCTAGAATTTAGGAGATTGAGAGGGGATCTTATAGAAACTTACAACATTCTTAAGGGGTTGGACAGGCTAGATGCAGGAAGATTGCTCCCGATGTTGGGGAAGTCCAGGACAAGGGGTCACAGCTTAAGGACAAGGGGGAAATCCTTTAAACCCGAGATGAGAAGCACTTTTTTCACACAGAGAGTGGTGAATCTCTGGAACTCCCTGCCACAGAGGGTAGTCGAGGCCAGTTGATTGGCTATATTTAAGAGGGAGTTAGATGTGGCCCTTGTGGCTAAGGGGATCAGAGGGTATGGAGAGAAGGCAGGTACGGGATACTGAGTTGGATGATCAGCCATGATCATATTGAATGGCGGTGCAGGCTCGAAGGGCCGAATGGCCTACTCCTGCACCTAATTTCTATGTTTCTATGTTTCTATCTGGAACAATCTTCCTGCATCTAGCCTGTCCAACCCCTTAAGAATTTTGTACGTTTCTATAAGATACCCCCTCAATCTTCTAAATTCTAGCATGTACAAGCCGAGTCTATCCAGTCTTTCGTCATATGAAAGTCCTGACATCGCACGAATCAGTCTGGTGAACCTTCTCTGTACTCCCTCTATGGCAACATTGTCTTTGAACATTGGGCATTGTGACATCACACGATGGAACGTTCACCAAGTGCTTGTGCTCCTGCAAAGGCATATGTAAATGAATCCATTCCGATTGGACATCTGTGAGCATCGGGCATTGTGACATCACACGATGGAACGTTCAGCAGGGGCTGGGGCTGGGGCTGATTCTATGGGTGAGAAGCCAGTTTAGTCTTGAAATATTGGGGGGGGGGGGGGGAGAAGGATTCGATTAAAAGCGTGTACTTAAACACGACGAAATGTAATAAGGAGCGTATACTTAGAAAGAAAAGTGAAATCTCTACCGAAATGGAAAAGATGTCAGCGATTCAGCTTTCCCCCTTATCCTTAAACTTTGACCCCTTGTTCTGGTCTTCCCCAACATCCGGAACAATTTTTTTTGCATCTAGCCCGTCCAACCCCTTAAGAATTTTATACGTTTCTATAAGATACCCCCTTAATCTTCTAAAATCTAGCGAGTACAAGGCGTGTCTATCCAGTCTTTCTTCATATGAAAATCCTGACATCCCAGGAATCAGTCTGGTGAACCTTCTCTGTACTCCCTCTCTATGGCAACGATGTCTTTGAGCACTGGGCATTGTGACATCACACGATGGAATGCTCACCATTGGCTGGGGCTCCTGCATAGGCATATGTAAATGAATCCATTCCGATTGGACATATGTGAACATTGGGCGTTGTGACATCACACGATGGAACGTTCAGCAGGGGCTGGGGTTGGTGCTGATTCCATGGGTGAGAAGCCAGTTTATTTTTGAAATATTGGGGGGGGGGGGGGAAGGATTTGATTAAAAACGTGTACTTAAACACGACGAAATGTAATGCGGAGCGGATACTTAGAAAGAAAAGTGAAATCTCTACCGAAATGGAAAAGACGTCGGCGATTCTGCGTCTGGTTTCGGAGTTGCAGGGAATCAAAGGAAGAAATGCGGCCGGAAGCCGTACATGTAAATGGATCTATTCCGATTGGACGTCTGCAAGCGTCGGGCATCGCGATTGGACATCTGCGAGCATCGGGCATTGTGACATCGCACGGCGGGAACGAATCGAAAGGCAGAAAGGCAGCCGGACGGCAGCCGGATGGATGGCACGATGGTTTTATATATTAATAGATAGATAGATAGATAGATAGATAGATAGAGAGATAGATAGAGAGATAGATAGATAGATAGATAGATAGATAGATAGATAGATAGATAGATAGATAGATAGATAGATAGATAGATAGATAGATAGATAGATAGATAGATAGATAGATAGATAGATAGATAGATAGATAGATAGATAGATAGATAGATAGATAGATAGATAGACTCGACCAAGTGCAGACCCATTCCCCCAACAGTGTGCTCCACCAACGCAATATTCCACCATTCACCCTTCCCCAATGCAACTGAACCCATTCCTGAACGTAAGATTCCAGCACTCCCCTGCCTTCCTCAGCAAAAATTCCAATTGCACATCCCCTGCCTGCTGCAGCAGTTCCAATTGGCCCTCCCCCTCCTGTTGAAATATTCCATTGAGGTGAAAAATTCAGTGTTCCTGTCTTGCAACTTTGTATCGAAGTGTGTTGGAAGCTGGGAGGAAGGATTTTAACAGTAAAAATTTCGTTAAAGTTAGCATTTTTAAAGCTTTAATTGAGAATAACATGAAATATAGGATGAAATCTTGTGAACTTGATTATAGCGAGGTCGGTAAAATTGTGAGTTACAATATGTAAAAATCTCAGCGGTACTGGTTTTGAAGGAGATACAAATATAACATACACACAGGGTGAGAGTTGTATAGGTATGTAGATAGATATATTTTTATTACTAAAAGTCTGATCTTTACCACTTTTGGCTCGCTGTGGTGTGATTTCCGAGAGAACGCCACTACCTACGGCCGTCATTTTGGGACACCTCGCTCAGAGCCCCCCTCCGCCTTCATGGACCAGAGGATTTTTCCCATCGATGAAAAATCAGAGCGATATTAATGTTTAAAAATAATTTGCCATTCTCTCTGCTGCCCCTGCTGGAGGGAGGGGGAAGGACTATAAATCCAGGAAGTGGTGTGCCTCACTCAATCTCTGCAAGATGGAGGAAGCCAGAGGGTAGATCCCTTGCAGTCAGAAACAGGTGAATTAATCATGGGGAACAAAGACATGGCAGACCAATTGAATAACTACTTTGGTTCTGTCTTCACTAAGGAAGACATAAATAATCTGCCGGAAATAGCAGGGGACCGGGGGTCAAATGAGATGGAGGAACCGAGTGAAATCCAGGTTAGCCGGGATGTGGTGTTAGGTAAATTAAATGGATTAAAGGCCGATAAATCCCCATGGCCAGATAGGCTGCATCCCAGAGTACTTAAGGAAGTAGCTGCAGAAATAGTGGATGCATTAGTGATAATTTTTCAAAACTCTTTAGATTCTGGAGTAGTTCCTGAGGATTGGAGGGTAGCTAATGTAACCCCAATTTTAAAAAAAGGAGGGAGAGAGAAAACGGGGAATTACAGACCAGTTAGTCTAACATCGGTAGTGGGGAAACTGCTAGAGTCAGTTATTAAGGATGGGACAGCAACACATTTGGAAAGTGGTGAAATCATTGGACGAAGTCAGCATGGATTTATCAAAGGTAAATCATGTCTGATGAATCTTATAGAATTTTTCGAGGATGTAACTAGTAGAGTGGATAAGGGAGAACCAGTGGATGTGTTATATCTGGACTTTCAGAAGGATTTCGACAAGGTCCCACATAAGAGTATACAAACTTAAAGCACACGGTATTGGGGGTTCAGTATTGATGTGGATAGAGAACTGGCTGGCAGACAGGAAGCAAAGAGTAGGAGTAAACGGGTCCTTTTCACAATGGCAGGCAGTGACTAGTAGGGTACCGCAAGGCTCAGTGCTGGGACCCCAGCTATTTACAATACTCGCTAGAATTTAGAAGATTGAGGGGGGATCTTATAGAAACTTACAAAATTCTTAAGGGGATGGACAGGCTAGATGCAGGAAGATTGTTCCCGATGTTGGGGAAGTCCAGAACAAGGGGTCACAGTTTAAGGATAAGGGGCAAATCTTTTAGGACCGAGATGAAGAAAACATTTTTCTCTGCCACAGAAGGTAATTGAGGCCAGTTCATTGGCTATATTTAAGAGGGAGTTAGATTTGGCCCTTGTGGCTAAAGGGATCAGGGGGTATGGAGAGAAAGCAGGTACAGGGTACTGAGTTGGATGATCAGCCATGATCATATTGAATGGCGGTGCAGGCTCGAAGGGCCGAATGGCATACTCCTGCACCTATTTTCTATGTTTCTATGTTTCTAATATATATTAATGATTTGGACAAGGGAATTGAATGCAACACCTCCAAGTTTGCGGATGACACGAAGCTAGGGGGCAGTGTTAGCTGTGAGGAGGATGTTAGGAGGCTGCAAGGCGACTTGGATAGGCAGGGTGAGTGGGCAAATGCATGGCAGATGCAGTATATTGTGGATAAATGTGAGGTTATCCACTTTGGTGGCAAAAACAGGAAAGTAGACTATTATCTGAATGGTGGCCGATTTGGAAAAGGGGAGATGCAACGAGACCTGGGTGTCATGATACACCAGTCATTGAAAGTAGGCATGCAGGTGCAGCAGGCAGTGAAGAAAGCGAATGGTATGTTAGCATTCATAGCAAAAGGATTTGAGTATAGGAGCAGGGAGGTTCTACTACAGTTGTACAGGGTCTTGGTGAGACCTCACCTGGAGTATTACCATATAACCATATAACAATTACAGCACGGAAACAGGCCATCTCGACCCCTCTAGTCCGTGCCGAACACATAATCTCCCCTAGTCCCATATACCTGCGCTAAGACCATAACCCTCCATTCCTTTCCCATCCATATAACTATCCAATTTATTTTTAAATGATAAAAACGAACCTGCCTCCACCACCTTCACTGGAAGCTCATTCCACACAGCTACCACTCTCTGAGTAAAGAAGTTCCCCCTCATGTTACCCCTAAACTTCAGTCCCTTAATTCTCAAGTCATGTCCCCTTGTTTGAATCTTCCCTACTCTCAGTGGGAAAAGCTTTTCCACGTCAACTCTGTCTATCCCTCTCATCATTTTAAAAACCTCTATCAAGTCCCCCCTTAACCTTCTGCGCTCCAAAGAATAAAGCCCTAACTTGTTCAACCTTTCTCTGTAACTTAGTTGCTGAAACCCAGGCAACATTCTAGTAAATCTCCTCTGTACTCTCTCTATTTTGTTGACATCCTTCCTATAATTAGGCGACCAAAATTGTACACCATACTCCAGAATTGGCCTCACCAATGCCTTGTACAATTTTAACATTACATCCCAACTTCTATACTCAATGCTCTGATTTATAAAGGCCAGCACACCAAAAGCTTTCTTTACCACCCTATCTACATGAGATTCCACTTTCATGGAACTGTGCCAGTTATTCCCAGATCCCTCTGTTCACCTACATTCTTCAATTCCCTACCATTTACCATGTACGTCCTATTTTGATTTGTCCTGCCAAGATGTAGCACCTCACACTTATCAGCATTAAACTCCATCTGCCATCTTTCAGCCCACTCTTCTAACTGGCATAAATCTCTCTGTAGACTTTGAAACTCTACTTCATTACCCGCAACCCCACCTATCTTAGTATCATCTGCATACTTAATAATCCAATTTACCACGCCATCGTCCAGATCATTGATGTACATGACAAACAACAGTGGACACAACACAGATCCCTGTGACACCCCACTCGTCACTGGCCTCCAACCTGACAAACAACCATCCACCATTACTCTCTGGCATCTCCCATTCAGCCACTGTTGAATCCATCTTGCTCCTCCACCATTAATACCCAACCATTGAACCTTCTTAACCAACCTTCCATGAGGAACCTTGTCAAAGGCCTTACTGAAGTCCATATACACAACATCCACTGCTTTACCCTCATCAATTTCCCGAGTAACATCTTCAAAAAATTCAAGAAGATTAGTTAAACATGACCTTCCAGGCACAAATCCATGTTGACTGTTCCTAATCAGACCCTGTTTATCCAGATGCTTATATATATTATCTCTAAGTATTCTTTCCATTAATTTGCCCACCACTGACGTCAAACTAACAGGTCTATAATTGCTAGGTTTACTCTTAGACCCCTTTTTAAACAATGGAACAACATGCGCAGTACGCCAATCCTCCGGCACTATTCCCGTTTCTAATGACATTTGAAATATTTCTGCCATAGCCCCTGCTATTTCTACACTAACTTCCCTCAATGTCCTAGGGAATATCCTGTCCGGACCTGGAGACTTATCCACTTTTATATTTCTCAAAAGTGTCAGTACTTCCTCTTCTTTGATCCTCATAGTTTCCATAGCTACTCTACTTGTTTCCCTTACCTCACATAATTCAATATCCTTCTCCTTGGTGAATACCGAAGAAAAGAAACTGTTCAATATCTCCCCCATCTCTTTTGGCTCTGCAGATAGTTGGCCACTCTGACTCTCTAATGGACCAATTTTATCCCTCGTTATCCTTTTGCTATTAATATAGCGGTAGAAACCCTTCGGATTTACTTTTACCTTACTTGCCAAAGCAACCTCATATCTTCTTTCAGCTTTTCTAATTTCTTTCTTAAGATTCTTTTTACATTCTTTATACTCCTCAAGCACCTCATTTACTCCATGCTGCCTATAACTATTGTAGATCTCCCTCTTTTTCCGAACCAAGTGTCCAATTTCCCTTGAAAACCATGGCTCTTTACAATTTTTACGATTTCCTTTCAACCGAACAGGGACATAAAGATTCTGTACTCTTAAAATTTCACCTTTAAATGTACTCCATTTCTTCCGGATTTACATCTATCACTTACAGTAAATCAAAGAAATTTCTTTGATTACTGTTTAATAATTGGAAAAAAAATCATATTGAAATTTTGGAAGGGAACATTATCCCCCACAACCAAAATGTGGGCAACAGAGATGATGGAGACGTTACATCTGGAAAGAATTAGATTTGTCCTATTGGACAAGTATAATTCTTTTGAACAGATATGGTCTCCATATATACAGTATTTAGAGAAGTAGCTGTTCTTGGCAACACAGCTCGGCGTGCACCCTGCGGGATTTGGTGAGAATAATTCATTTTTATATTGGAATTACATATATGTCTTTATTGATACTATCACTTGTAGTAGTGTTATTAATAATACATATTTTTTTTTTTTTTTTCGTTTCTCTTTTCTTTCTTATATATAATCAAATTATTATTTAATCACTCTCTTAATGATTTATAACTGTTCTATTCTTTCTCTATCATTATTTCTAAAAAATAGTAGATAAGTATTACTAGTGTTTTACTTAATGCAAATTGAATTAATTTGATATAAAGTTGTTTGAAGCATTGTAATTGATTACCTTTAATAAAAAAATATATTAAAATAAAAAAAAATGTACTCCATTTCTCTTCCACATCTTTCCCATAAAACAAACTGTCCCAATTTACTCCTTTTAAATCCTTTCGCATCTCCTCAAAGTTAGCCTTTCTCCAATCAAAAATCTCAACCCTAGGTCCAGTTTTGTCCCTCTCCATAATTATATTGAAACTAATGGTATTGTGATCACTGGACCCGAACTGTTCCCCAACGCATACCTCTGCCACCTGACCCATCTCATTTCCTAACAGGAGGTCCAGTACCGCCCCTTCTCTAGTAGGTACTTCTATGTATTGTTGCAAAAAACTATCCTGCACACATTTTACAAACTCCAACCCATCCAGCCCATTTACAGAATGAGTTTCCCAGTCTATGTGTGGAAAATTGAAATCTCCCACAATCACTACCTTGTGCTTACTACTAATATCTGCAATCTCCTCACATATTTGCTCTTCCAATTCTCGCTCCCCATTTGGCGGTCTATAATACACCCCTATAAGTGTTGCTACCCCTTTCCCATTTCTCAGTTCCACCCAAATAGCCTCCCTAGACGAGCCCTCTAATCTATCCTGCCAAAGCACTGCTGTAATATCTTCCCTGATAAGCAATGCAACACCTCCACCTCTTGCCCCTCCAATTCTATCACACCTGAAGCAATGAAATCCTGGAATATTTAGTTTCCAATCACAGCCCTCCTGCAACCATGTTTCACTGATCGCCACAACATCATACTTCCAGTGTCAATCCAGGCTCTAAGTTCATCCACTTTTCTTACAATGCTCCTAGCATTAAAATATACACATTTAAGAAACCCACCCTCTCTTGTTCTCTGATTATTTTCTTTTTCTTCTCTCTCCCCTACATTTTGGGTCAGAGTGCTACCATTCTCTGCCCCCTGCTTCACACACTGACTGCTAGCTTTCCCAATTTGAGTCCCTCCCCCCAACCATACTAGTTTAAAGTCTCCCCAGTAGCCTTTGCAAATCTCCCCGCCAGGATATTGGTCCCCCTTGAGTTCAAGTGCAACCCGTCCTTTCTGTACAGGTCGCACCTTCCCCAAAAGAGGTCCCAATGATCCAGAAACTTGAATCCATACCCACTGCACCAGTCTCTCATCCACGCATTTATCCTCCACCTCGCTCCATTCCTACTCTCACTGTCGCGTGGCACAGGCAGTAATCCTGAGATTGTTACTTTTCCAGTCCTTCTCCTTAACTCTCTACCTAACTCCCTAAATTCTTCTTTCAGGACCTCTTCTCTTTTTTTACCTATGTCGTTGGTACCTATATGCACCACAACCTCAGGCTCCTCTCCCTCCCATTTCAGGATTTCTTGGACACGTTCAGACACATCCCTGACCCTGGCACCAGGAAGGCAAACTACCATCCGGGACTCCTGTCTGCGTCCACAGAATCGCCTATCCGACCCCCTGACTATAGAGTCCCCTATTACAATTGCCCTCCTCTTCTTTTCCTTACCCTTCTGAGCAACCGGACCGGTCTTTGTGCCAGAGGCCTGGCCGCTGTCGCTGCCCCCAGGTAGGCTGTCTCCCCCACCCTTACTCAAACATGAGTACTTATTTTCAAGGTGTACAGCCACCGGGGTACTCACCAGTCCCTGCCTCTGCCCATTGCCCTTCCTAACTGTGACCCAGTTTTCTGTCTCCCGTGGTCTTGGAGTGACCACCTCCCTGTAACTCCTATCTATGACCTCCTCGCTCTCCCTGAGCAGACAGAGGTCATCGAGTTGCTGCTCCAGGTTCCTAACGCGGTCCCTTAGGAGCCCCATCTCGACGCACCTGGCGCAGATGTGGACGTCTGGAGAGCACTCAGACTCCACGACCTCCCACATCTGACATCCAGAACAGTAAACTGCCCTGGCCTTCATTCTCCCCCTTATCCGAATACAATAAAGCCTTACCCGGGATTCAAGCCAATCAGCTGCTTCCTCTGATCCACCAATCAGAGGCTTCCACCAGAATCCTTCTCTGGAAGTGAGATGGAACGTTACAGATTTGGGTTCCTCACAGCTGCAGGTAA
Organism: Amblyraja radiata; assembly: GCF_010909765.2. NCBI lineage: Eukaryota > Metazoa > Chordata > Chondrichthyes > Rajiformes > Rajidae > Amblyraja > Amblyraja radiata. The sequence continues at coordinate 264,102 of NW_022630165.1, forward strand.
GTCCTCCTCTCACCAACGGCTCCCCGGGCCTCTGTAGAAGCAAACCCCGCGCTGTATTTATACTTACAGCTGCAGGTAAGTCCTCCTCTCACCAACGGCTCCCCGGGCCTCTGTAGAAGCAAACCCCGCGCTGTGTTTATACTTACAGCTGCAGGTAAGTCCTCCTCTCACCAACGGCTCCCCGGGCCTCTGTAGAAACATACAGTTTTGGTCTCCTAATCTGAGGAAAGACATTCTTGCCATAGAGGGATTACAGAAAAGGTTCAGCAGACTGATTCTGGGATGTCAGGACTCTCATATGAAGAAAGACTGGATAGACTCAGCTTGTACTTGGTAGAATTTAGAAGACTGAGGGGGAATCTTATAGAAACTTACAAAATTCTTAAGGGGTTGGACAGGCTGGATGCAAGAAGATTGTTCCCAATGTTGGGGAAGTCCAGAACAAGAGGTCACAGTTTAAGGATAAGGGGGAAATCTTTTAGGACCGAGATGAGGAAAACATTTTTCACACAGAAAGTGGTGAATCTCTGGAATTCTCGGCCACAGAAGGTAGTTGAGGCCAGTTCATTGACTATATTTAAGAGGGAGTTAGATGTTGCCCTTGTGGCTAACGGGATCAGGGGGTATGGAGAGAAGGCAGGTACAGGATACTGAGTTGGATGATCAGTAATGATCATATTGAATGGCGGTGCAGGCTCGAAGGGCCGAATGGCCTAACTCCTGCACCTATTTTCTATGTTTCTATATTTCTCTCTCTCTGAGCTCTGAATAACACTGAACACATGTCTACTCAACTATGAGTGCCCTTAATGTGGTTTGAAAATGAAAATATGGTTGGTTTGAAGTAAAAATGCACTGCCTGCAAATGGTTGCTTGGGAGGATGGGGTTGAAGTGAAAAGGCATTGCCTGCAAATGGTTGTTTGGGGGGTTTGGGTTGAAGTGAAAAGGCACTGCCTGCAAATGGTTGTTTGTCTAAACTTGACAACTTCCTGTTTGCACTATATTGATTTTAGATGAAATGCTACCACTTACGGCTGTGATTTTTGGCCATCTTACTCAGTCCCCCTCCGCTCATGAGGTGCAGAGGATTCTTCCCATCAATGAAAAACAAAAGTATTATTAGTGTTTAAAAAATGTTGCGAATCTCAATCACGCATGAAGGCCACACCTTTTCCGGTGGGAGGAGGAGGTATTATAAAACCCGGAAGTGTGGGTGTGGCTCAGTCTCTGCATGATGGGGGAGGGAGAGGTCACGACTCTGTCTGAGCTGTGAATCAACTGAACAAACTGAATGTCTACTGAACTGTGAGTGTGGTGTTTTGTGTGGTTTTATGGTGGTTTCACCCTGCTTGAAATAGTATGAAACTGCATTTGAATGTGGTGTCCTTGCACCCTGCATGAGATGGTATGAAACTGCACTTGAATTTGGTGGCCTTGCACCCTGCCTGAAGAGGTTGGAAACTGCACTTGAATTTGGTGGCCTTGCACCCCGCTTGAAGTGGTAGGAAACTGAATCTGAATATGGTGGCCTTGCACCCTGCTTGAAGTGGGATAAAACTGCACTTGAATTTTGTGGTCTTGCACCCTGCTCGAAGAGGTATTAAACTGCACTTGAATTTGGTGGCCTTGCACCCTGCTTGAAATGGTAGGAAAATGGATTTGAAATTGGTGGCCTTGCACTCTGTTTGAAATGGAATTTCAAGGAATAGCCGTGAGTCAACTGCCAGCCCACCAGCCGTGAGTGAGCTGCCAGCACATCAGGCTTGAGGGACTGAGCTGCCACCCCAAGAATCCATTTGGCCCACAATGTCCATACTAGCCCTCTGGAGTCCAGTAGTCCCTGCAGCCAACAACACCCATACTAGCGCTCCAGAAAGCCCACCCCACTGGCCACCAATATTGGAATTGGTGGAGAGGTGGAATATTGCGTCGGGGGACCAGCCCTCCCGTGTGAACATGAGACCCAACGGGTCCCACTTAGTCTAGTCATATATTAAAACTCTGATTTTGTACGTGTGTATATGTGTGTGTGTGGATATGTCTTCACAAAAACACTACGCGGTAACAATAACATTTTACATATACAGGTCGACATTTTTCCCATCGAGGCCGATCACCTAAACTGACCATTTTATGCTTTATTCCTCGACTTATTACTGATTAAAGTTTAAAATCGTCAAAAGACTGAATTTAAAACGACCAGTTTGCACTGATGACGTCACAATAGCTCGGCTCGCAGCCCATCTCACACACAGAATCTTCCACACGCTTTGAGTGAAGTTACCCCCATGACCCCCTCCCCCCCGGGTTATTCACACCCCCCCCCCTCCCACAGTTTATTTACACTACCCGCCCCTGGTTTATTTACACTCACCCCCCCTGCTTATTTACACACACCCCTGGTTTATCTACACTTCCACTCATCCGGGTTATTCACACCCCCCCCCAGGTTATTCACACTGTCCTCCCATGGTTATTCACACCCCGCACCCTCCCCCCTGCCAACTGCCTCTCTATCCCCTCACCATCCCTGTCTACCTCCTCCCCCCTCTCTTCCCCGCTCTACCACCTTCCTCTCTTCCATCCCCATCCCTCACTAACCCTTCCCTCTCTACCACCTCCCTCTATGCCTCCTCACCCTCACCCTCTCTACCCCCTCCCTCTATGCCCCCCTCACCCTCTCTACCCCCTCCCTCTATGCCCCCCTCACCCTCTCCCTCTCTACCCCCCTCCCTCTATGCCCCCCTCACCCTCTCTACCCCTTCCCTCTATGCCCCCCTCACCCTCTCCCTCTCTACCCCCCTCCCTCTATGCCCCCCTCACCCTCTATACCCCCTCCTTCTATTCCCCCCTCATCCTCTCCCTCTCTACCCCCCTCCCTCTATGCCCCCTCACCCTCTCCCTCTCTACCCGCCTCCCTCTATGCCCCCCTCACCCTCTCCCTCTCTACCCCACTCCCTCTATGCCCCCCTCACCCGCTCCCTCTCTACCCCACTCCCTCTATGCCCCCCTCACCCTCTCCCTCTCTACCCCCCTCCCTCTATGCCCCCCTCACCTTCTCCCTCTCTACCCCCCTCCCTCTATGCCCCCCTGACCCTCTCCCTCTCTACCCCACTCCCTCTATGCCCCCCTCACCCTCTCCATCTCTACCCCCCTCCCTCTCTAGGGAGGGAGTGTCTCGAGGGTATGGGAAAGGAGAGGTGAGAGAGGGATTGGGGGGGGGGGGGGGGTTGGAGGAGAGATGAAAGAAAAGGGAGGAGGTGAGGAGGGATAGTGTGGGGGGGAGGGGTGTAAGTTGAAGTAAGGAGTGGGGAGGTGGGGAATTATGAGAATGAGGGGGGTAGGAGTTATGGGGGGAGGGAGTGACTGAGGGTAGGGGAATGGAGTAGGAGGGAGAGGTGAGGGAGGGGTTGGCGAGGGGGGGAGGAGAGGGGAAACAAGAGGGAGGGCAAAGAGGATGGGGAGAGAGTGTTGGGGATGAGGCGAAATGATTCGCGCCAGCGCAGTTGGGGGCTATGGGTAAGTGGTGGAATATTGCGTTGGGGGACCAGGCCTCCCATGTGACAGGAACCCAACAGGTCCCACTTAGTCTGGTATATATAAACATATAAATCCCCGAACTCTTGCATTAGTTACAAGCCTATAACCCCCACTCATGGAACTGGAATTCTATATACAAACTCCTCAGACCCCATGTCCCAGACCCTTGGATGAGATCCCAGTCTGTGACCTACTCTACAGGGATCTGTTATTCTATATATATATACCCCCCGGAGCCCTGGATGTGATCCCAGGCTCTAAATGAGAGTCATACAGCCAAAAGAGTGATAGAATGATACAGCATGGAAAAAGGCCCTTCGGCCCAACTTGACCACATCGACCAACATGTCCCAGCTACTGCCCGTGTTTGGGCCATATGCCACCAACCCCATCCTATCCATGTACTTGTCAAACTGTTTCTTAAATGTTGTGATAGTCCCCACTCTGGGCAGGAATGTGTGCCTCTGTGACACTGGGACATTCCCCTAACGGCTGCACTATGGACCTGGATAATCACCGTTTTTGGTCACCCACCAGCCGATGATGTAGCAGGTATCCAGGAGTGATCGTCCGTCTCTGCCAGAGGCGTCAACACGGTCTCCAGGTTGGCGCTGAACCTGATGCGTGACTTGATCTGGAATCAATAGACAATAGACAATAGGTGCATGAGTAGGCCATTCGGCCCTTCGAGCCAGCAGCGCCATTCAATGTGATCATGGCTGATCATCCACAATCAGTACCCCGTTCCTGCCTTCAGCCCATATCCCCTGACTCCGCTATCTTTAAGAGCCCTACCTAGCTCTCTCTTGAAAGTATCCAGAGAACCAGCCTCCAGAACGAGGCAGAGAATTCCACAGACTCACAACTGAAAAAGTGTTTCCTCATCTCCGTTCTAAATGGCTTACCCCTTATTCTTAAACTGTGGACCCTGGTTCCGCACTCTCCCAACAACGGGAGCACGTTTCCTTCCTCTAACGCGTCCAAACCCTTAATAATCTTATATGTTTCAATACGAACACCTCTCATCCTTCTAAATTCCAGATTATACAAGCCCAACCACTCCATTCTCTCAGCATATGCCAGTCCCGCCATCTCGGGAATGAACCTTGTGAACCTACGCTGCACTCCCTCAATAACAAGTCCTGGAAGGTGGTGGTGTTGAAGCCCGGGTGGCCCAGTATCTTGGACACTCTGTCTTTGTGCTTGAGGTTGTTGGTCCCCATCTCCAACGAGAGGCTGTTTGTGCTGTTCGGGTGGGGGGGGGGGAGAAAACACAGACACACACTCGCACGTACACGCAAACAAATGCCTGCACACTCGTGCACACACTCGTGCACACTCACACAAGCACGTGTGCACACTTGCAATATATTACACACATGCGCACACACACACACGGGCACACGTGCACTCAAACGCAAACACATGCACATACAATCACACGCTTATGCACACACGCACATGTCCCTGCACACACTCACACACATGCACACTCGCACTCAATCACATACACACATATGCACGCACACTCAAATGAGCGTACACACACATGCACACTCGCACTCACTCAGACACATATGTGTGCACACACTCACGCATGCATGCACACACTCACACACACACACACACACACACACACACACACACACACACACACACACACACACACACACACACACACACACACACACACGCGCACACACAGAGCCCTGGGAGGGTGGCACGGTGGCATAGCGGTTGAGTTGATGCCTCAGTGCCAGAGACGCGGGTTTGATCCTGACTTTGGGTGCTGTCTGTATGCACTTGGGCAGCTTACAACACAGTGGTAGAATTTTCATTCCTCTAACTAAAAGTAAACGTTTCATCCCCATCTCTTCATCCCTCCCCCACACAAGTCGTACCAGTGAAATCATGAATTACCTTTCTGTTGACAGGTTAGCACGTAACAAAAGCTTTTCACTGTACCACAGTACACATGAAAAATGAACTAAACTGTAACTGAAGTCATCTTGTTGAGTCTCGTTGTTGGTAACCCATTTTCACTTCGGGCACAGCCGACAATGGCCTGTTGATCTGTGGTTTCTGCCGTCACAGAGGGACCTCTCCCCGTCATGGAAGCACAAACCCTGTTGGCAGCTCCAGTCTACAGGCCGTTCGGCCCTCCGTCCACCTGCCAGCCCCTCCGACTCCCAGACTGAGACAAGGGGGTTGTTGGTTTGAGACCCATTCCAACCTTCTCGCGTCTGAGCTGTCACCTCTCCCTCCCTCACCTCTGCTCTCTCTCACCTCTACCTTCCTCCTCTCCCACACCTCTCTCACTCCCTCTCACCTCTCCCTCTCTGCCCCCTTATCTCCATCTACAACCTGCCTCTGCCAGTGTTGTGAGCAGAGCCTGTGTCGCCCTCCCCTGGTCTGCCGCGGTACTGTTGCTGAGACCGGTCGCTAGTTTCTACACACAGTTTGCTGAAATAATGAGACCAATGGGCAGCAGGAAAAGGAGATTTCAGCCCCTATACAAATACACTCCTTTAAATCTCCCTCCTTCTCTTTCTCTCTCTCCCTCACTGTCTCCTCCCGCTACTCTCTCTGCCTTACTCACATTCTCTCATTCCCTCTCTTCCCTTCTCTCTCTCTCCACTTCCTTTTCTTCACCCTCCCCTCCCTATCTCTCTCACATGCTGACCCCCACAACCTCCCCCTCTGAGAGGGAGTGGGATGTTCAAAGAAAAACATTACTTAGTTTAGTTTATTTTAGAGATATTGCGTGGAAACAGGCCCTTTGGCCCACTGAGTCCCGAGTCTGTGCCGCCCAGCGATCACCCCACACATTAACACATCCTACACACAGTAGTGACATTTTACAATCATTACCAAAGCCAATTAACTTACAAACCGGCACGTCTTTGGGGTGTGGGAGGAAACCGGAGAACCTGGAGAAAACCCATGCGGTCTCAGGGAGAACGTGTAAACTCTGTACAGACAGCACCCGTAGTCAGGATAGAACCTGGGTCTCTGCCGCTGCATCACTGTGGTGAACTATACTCAGGACTCTGTATCTTCCCCTTTGCTTTATCTATTGTTCTTGAATTTGACTTGAACATGGCCCAATACAACATCCGAAACAAAGTCTTAATACAGGCACATGGAACGCAACGACACGGCACGGTGGCGCAGTGGTAGAGCTACTGCCTTACTGCGCCACAGACACGGGTTCAATCCAAACATTCTCTAGTGTGCAGTCTACAAACTAAATAGTTATGTCTCAAAAATGTATAAATATTGCCAAATGCGGCATAATTGAATCTCTTTGCGTGTGTGTGTATTATGTGCAGCATTACTGTGTGTATTTGTGTTTGTGTGTATGTGTCTGTGTGTGTGTGTGTGTGTGTGTGTGTGTGTGTGTGTGTGTGTGTGTGTGTGTGTGTGTGTGTGTGTGTGTGTGTGTGTGTGTGTGTGAGTGTTAGTATATGTGTATGTGTGTGTGTGTGTGTGTGTGTGTGTGTGTGTGTGTGTGTGTGTTCCTCCGTTAATTGACTTTTGTAAAATTGTATAAATTGTCCCCAGGGTGTAGGATATTGCTAGTGTACGGGGTGATGTACAGTTACTACTACCAGAGTATAGGATATTGCTAGTGTACGGGGTGATGTACAGTTGCTACTACCAGTGTATAGGATATTGCTAGTGTACGGGGTGATGTACAGTTGCTACTACCAGAGTATAGGATATTGCTAGTGTACGGGGTGATGTACAGTTACTACTACCAGAGTATAGGATATTGCTAGTGTACGGGGTGATGTACAGTTGGCATGGACATTGAGGGTTGAAGGCCCTGTGTCCACACTGTATCTATAAATTCTAAAGTCTACTCCCACAGCCTCTGTTCAGTGAACGTTTGTAACTTTCTCTGCACCAGAAACGTGGAGACACTTGTGCACTGCCCAGGTGAGGTCTGCTGTATGATTCAGTTCAGTCCGTTCAGTTCAGTTTACTTTATTGTCATGTCACGTGTACAGTGAAGATATTTAGTTTTTACCAGGATGTATGTAAAACAAAGCATTTCACTGTACCACGGTACAAGTGTGTGCGTGTGTGTGTGTGTGTGCGTGTGTGTGTGTGTGTGCGTGTGTGTGATCGTGGCGATTTAGAAGCATAGAGTCTCTTGGCCAGAGAAGGTAAATCGAGGACCAGAGGACACAGATTTAAGGGGAAAAGATTCAATAGAAATCTGAGGAGTAACTTTTTCACACTAAGGGTGGTGGGTGTATGGAACAAGCTGCCAGAGGAGGTAAAAGAGGCAGAGACTATCCCAACATTTAAGAAACAGTTAGACAGGTGATAACAGCTGGGAAGAAACTGTCTCTGAATCTGGCATTTCATGATGTTCAAGTTCAATTCTCCCTGCTTGCCCCCCTCTTCCCCCCCCCCCCCCCCCCCCTCCCCTTCCCCCCGAATAACTGCAGGGAAATGGCTTCTGTGTTCAACTTGTAGAGAGTACATTAACACTGGTCTCTGGGCTTCATCTTCATCTTCCGGTTATTATCGACAGACAGGGACAGTAATGCGTGCAATCACGAACCAGCCACTTTTCTCCATCAGGTCAAACTGCCTCTCCTTGCAATGACACATTTCTTGGGTATTGCTTGATTAAAGGATGCAGAAATGAAACAGACCTTTGGTTCACTGAGTCCACGCCGACCATTAATCACCCGTTCACACCAGTTCTGTGTTATCCCACTTTCTCATTCACTCCCCACACACTAGGGGGCAATTTACAGAGGGTGGCATAAAAATCATTGTCATGCGACAAATTGGTCAACATGATTTGGCAATGGTGTGTCGAAAGACATATTTGGCTATCAGCTACTTACCTACCAGGTAAGCTAAACACCCATGCCATGAGAAAATTAAACGCCTGGGTTGCAAGTTTGAACAGACCTTACCTGGAACTGGGATTGTCCAAACAAACCATCACCATGTTGGCATCCCTTCGAACATCCACCAGAGGCAGTACTTAACCAGCATCAAAAAAGGGAGAAGTACTGCCAGGAAACAGGGACGACATACGCAACAGCTACAGCCACCAACATATTGGAGTTCCTGGCCTATCTACACCACGATGTAGGGATCAGCTACAGTGCCATCAACAACCAGCGCCAGGACAACAGGCGATGGGATCCCATCCACTGGTGGTAAAACTGATGAAGGGCATTTACAATATCAAGCCCTAAGCTCAGGTATACCCATATTTGGGATATCAGTGTCGTCCTGACATATCTCAGGGAATGGCCACCAGCCAGATCCCCCTGCCTCGAGCAAGCTACACTAAAGATGCTCATGTTGATGGCACTTGTATCCGCTCAGAGGGTCCAGTCACTACACCTATTGCGACTGGACAACATGATCACAGCTCCAGGCCAGATCTGTCGTTATCCAGCGACTGATCAAACAGAGCAGACCAGGAACACCTAATCCAGTCGTGGCTTACCCACCAGAACCACGGTTATGTGCCATGACTCACCTACTATCCTACATAGACACAACCAAAATATACGAGGGAGATGTGGGTCAGTCACAAAAACCTTATGGTCGGGTGACGAGCCAAACCATTGCGAGATGGCTCAAGCAGGTGCTAGAAACTGCTGGGATAAACACTAACATGTACAAATTTTATTCCACCAGGACAGCATCCAAGTCGACGGCTAAAGAATGGACATGCCTATAGACCACATCCTGGCTACAGCAGGATGGTGGGGGGGAAAGACCGTTCAGAAATTTTATAATAAGCCGTTGGCAAAACCTGGTTTATTTGCAGTAAAGATTTACGAACTGCAAATATTTAATTTAAGCCCAGGGGAGCAACTTAATTCTTTGTTGTTATTGTTTAAAAAATACCATTATGTTTTTCTACAAATAGACTCATTGGTTGATTACGATAACACTTCCTCCCTCAAGAACTTCGGCAGTGAGTGAAATGAAACAGTTACACGGTTTGAAATCACAGAGCTTTGAAATCTTCACGTAGTCACTCACGTGACTCCGAAGTAAAATAGTAAGATTAAACGAGAACTTACCAGTTTGAAGTTTGATCTGTATTTTATGAGGAGTTACGATGAGGGATTACGTGCCCTCCGCTCCCACCCTCATTATATGGATCAAACTAATAAATTGATGTCTCCTTATCTTTACTATGTTTACTTCAAATAACTGTGTCTATCTGTGATTCCACACCGCTGCTTGGAAGTATGCCGCGCCTGCGCACTGAGCGGGTTCTTCACTTAATCCCTCATCGTAACTCCTCATAAAATACAGATCAAACTTCAAACTGGTAAGTTCTCGTTTAATCTTACTATTAGACTCCACAGCCTTCTGTGACAAAGAATTCCACAGATTCACCACCCACTGACTATTGTCTCTTGCATCTGTGGTCTAAACCCTCATCGTTCTCCACACTCTCAACTCATGAAACAGCTAACCCGCTTTCTCCGCACGTCCCTTTCTTTCCGAGAGAAGATCATCAGGAGTCATTGCATTACTGCTTTTCCGAAGACTTCAGAAGTCTTCAGGAGGAACTTGGACCTGTCAACCTTCGTGCTGTTCTACCTCCTGCTGTTGGCGGTGATCACCGTAGCCACCGTCGCAGTGAGCAAGAAGCAGTGGCTGAGGAAAACCATTGATGCCATCACAGTGACCCAGGCCGCCACTCAACGCCGCAGGAAGATGAGGACCATCAATATGATCGTGCTGCTGGTGGTGACCTTTGCCCTCTGTTGGTTCCCCCTCAACGTCTACACCGTCCTGCTCTCCGGCCAACGTGTCCAATTCAACAACACCCTCTACTTTGCCTTCCACTGGATGGCCGTGAGCAGCACCTGTTGGAACCCCTTCATCTACTGTTGGATGGACAACAGGTTCCGCTCCAACCTCATGACCCTTCTAGCCAAGTGCGGAGGGAGAAGGAGGAGTGGAGGCAAGATCCTGGTGCTCACCGCAGCCAGCGGAGACGGGAGGCAGTCGGGGGTGAGATTGGAGGACAAGCCTGGCCCGTCCACGGAGAATATGAGTTCCTACCTTAGTGGGCGCAGGGTAACAATGGGGAGGTGAGTACAGTTTAGAATTTACAGATTCCCCGTTGAAACTTGGTATCATGTTCAGCCCAGGTATATGTGCCAAGGCATCTGGTGTTGTGTGTTGTGTGTCGTGTGTTGTGTGCGTGTTGTGTACAGTGATCACCCCATACACTTGCACTATCCTACACGCTAGTGACCATATTACAGAAACCAATTAACCCACAAACCCACACATCTTTCAAATTGAATACAGTTTAGTTTAGAGATACAGCGTGGAAAAAGGCCATTCGGCCCAACTTGATGCCAACCAGCGATCCCCGCAGACTTGCACTATCCTACCAAGACTTGTTTCAGAAGTGATAGGAGCAGATTTAGGCCGTTTGGCCCATCAAGTCTTTCCCCCTGAAACCCATTCTCCTGCCTTCTCCCCATAACCCCTGACACCCTTACTAATCAAGTATCAATATCAAAGTCCACCTTAAAAATATCCATTGACTTGCCCTCCACCACCTTTATGGCAATGAATTCTACAGATTCACCATCCTCTGACCAAAGATATTCCTCCTCGTTTCCTTCCTGAAGGTATGTTGCTTTAAACTGAGGCTATGCCCTCTGGTCCGAGACTCCCAGAGGGAGGTAACATCAGACTCGTCACCATTACTTAGTTTAAATATCAATCATGTCGATGAGAATGAGTCTTTGGGGTGTGGGAGGAAACCTAAGCACCCGGAGAAAATCCACGCCGTCACGGGGAGAAGGTGCAGATTCCGTACAGACAGCACCCGAGGTCAGGATCGAACTTGAGTCTCTGGTGCTGTAAGCAGCAACTCTATCGCTGTGCCACCATGCTGCCAGTCGATAGGGTAGTGTGGGTGTGGGGGAATAAGGGTGTGAGTGTGTGTGCAAGTGTTTGTGTGTGAACAGGTTTATGTGGATATACAAGTGTGTGTGAGTGTGAAACAGGACGGGTTTAGAAGGATATGGGTCAAATGTAGGCAGGTAGAGCTAGTGTAGATGGTTCTATCTGACATGTACCTATCCTAATATCCATGTACCTATTGAACTGTTTCTTTAATGTTGGGATAGTCCCTCCCTCAACCCACACCCAAGGATCTGAACCCCTGGATTAGATCACAGCCTGTAACCCACACGCATGGATCTGCAATTCTATATATAAACCCCTCAGACCCCCTCTCCCGGACCCCTGGATGAGATCCCAGCCTGTGACCCTCTCCACAGGGATCTGTTTTATTCTATATATAAACCCCCCGGAACCTGGATGAGATCATAAGCTGTAATTGATCGAGTCATAGAGTCACAGAGTCATAGTGATACAGCATGGAAACAGGCCCTTCGCCCCAACTTGCCCATGTTGACCAACATGTACCTGCTACACTAGTCCCACCTGCCCACGTTTGATCCATATCCCTCCAAACCTCTCCTATCCATGTACCAGTCGACCTGTTTCTTAAATGTTGGGATAGTCCCAGACTCAACTACCTCTTCTGGCAGCTCGTTGCATACACCCACCACACCTTGTGTGAAAAAGGTACCCCCTCAGGCTCCTATTATTCTTTTCCCCTTCACACTTAACCTATGTCTTCTGGTCCTCAATTCACCTACTCTGGGCAAGAGACTCTGTACATCTAAATCTCCACGATCACACACAGGCGCGCACACACACATACACACACACACACACACACACACTTGTACCTTGGTACAAGGAAATACTCTGGACAAGAGACTCTGTGCATATACCCGATCTATTCCTCTCATGTTTCTAGACACCTCTATAAGATCACGCCACATCCTCCTGCACTCCAAGGAATAGATTCCCAGCCTGCTCAACCTCACCCTGTAGCTCAGTCCCTTTAGTCCTGGCAACATCCTCGTAAATCTTCTCTGTACTTTCTATGTTCTCTGTACGTCAGTAATATAGACTGACATCTATTACAAACACACTGACTGCCACAACTATCTCAACTAAACATGTTCCCACCCTGCTTCATGCATAGGCTCTATCCCCTCTCCCAATTCCTCCGTCTACGCCGCATTTATGCCCAAGATGATGTTGTCCATACCAGGACATCTGAGAATACCCACATGTGTCACGGGGAGAACATGCAAAGTCCATACAGACAGCACCCAAGGTCAGGATTGAACTCTGGTGCTGTGAGGCAGCAACTCTACCGCTGCGCCGCTTCAGTCTCCTAAGCCCTTTTGACATGCCGGGGTTTCCACAACGGAGTCTCTCCATTAACAACACTCTATCCATCCCATCCTTATAATCATCTTCATTCACCTTAATGTGGCACAGTGGCACAGCGGTAGAGATGCTGCCTCACACCGCCAGAGGCCCAGGTTCGATCCTGTCCGCGAGTGCTGTCTGTACGCAGTTTGCACTTTCTCCCCGTGACCCGCGTGGGCTTTCTGCGGGTGATCCGGTTTCCTCCCACACTTCAAAGGTTTGTAGGTTAATCGGTAAAATTGTAAATTATCCCTAGTGTGTGTAGGATAGTGTTAATTTGCGGGTATTGTTGGTCGACGTGGACTCGGTGGGCTGAAGGGCCTGTTTCCGCGCTGTATCTCTAAACTAAACTAAACTAAACTAGTATGTAGGTTAGTGCTAGTGTATGTGATTGCTGGTTGGTACGGTCTCGATGGGCCGAAGGGTCTGTTTCCGCGCTGTATCTCTAAACTAGTATGTAGGTTAGTGCTAGTGTATAAGCACTAGTGCATAAGGGGGGCAATGGATCAGCGTTCTCGTCGCGCCCCCCGTCAGTACCCAGGTTCGCCTGGGGAAGCCAATGATCCTTCCAGCAGACTAAATTCTACAAGACGACGCCTGAGAGACAAGTCAAAGAATCCTAGTCATTATCCCAAAGCCGAAAGCAGCAACAACGACCAGCCTCAAGAGCACCTAGCAGTTGGACCTGCTCTCCGAATACTACAACTGAACGTTGAAGGCCTCTCTACAGCCAAGCGACGCCTCATTGAAGTCCTCGCCCACCAACACTCTATTGACGTCATCTGTAATAGATTCAGGACTGGACATGGCCTCTGCTTGGCCAGCCTTCACAAATGGGGCAGCAGCCTAACCCCACGGTGTGTTTGTGGAGAGCAGCAAACAATGCAACACATCATTGAAGCATGCCCTCAACAAAGACTGAAAGGAGGACTTGTCACCCTTCATACAGCAGATCAAGAGGCAACTGCTTGGCTAAAGGACTTTGCATTCGCTAAATAAATAAGTGTATAAGTGATTGCTGGTCGGTATGATCTCGATGGGCCGAAGGGCCTGTTTCCACACTTGGTTCCACATTGGACACTTGGCTCCACATTGGGGCCAATAAAGAAACTGGCTCCACCGAGTTTCGAATTAATGTACCCAGAGACCATTCAGGGTGATGATTGAACTGGTCAAGGATTAGATAATTAGTTTGAGTTAAATGGTATAATCGATAGACAGAGAAGCATATTGGGTCAGACGGTAGACACAAAAAGCTGGAGTAAGGTCCTGTCCCACTTGGGTGAAATTTCGGGCCGAGGTCCTTTCTAGAGACTGGTTAGGAATAAGGGAAACGTGAGGTATTGGCAATGATGTTGCGAGATATAGAACAAATGAGTGAAAGATATGCAAAAAAGTAACGTAGATAAAGGAAACAGTTAGCTGTTTGTTAGGTGAAAACGGGAAGCTAGTGTGACTTGGGTGGGGGAGGGATAGAGAGGGAATGCCGAGGCTACCTGAAGTTAGAGTAATGAAAATTCATACCCCTGGGCTGTCAGCTGCCCAAGCGAAATATGAGATGCTGTTCCTCCAATTTGTGTTCAGCCTCACTCTGACAATGGAGGAGACCGAGGACAGAAAGGTCTGTGTGGGAGTTCCGGTGGCGCCATGCTTTGTTAGCAGTCGCAAATTTTCTAGCTCCGCTGAATAAATCGCGTTAAAATCGGGTCTGGAGGTCGGGACCGTTTTTAAAAACTTACCGGAGCCTCATGTCGCGATGCTGATGACGTCATCAGTAAGCGCCGTGAATTTAACGGAGGGAAAGGCATTTTCAATGAAAAGTACGTCTCCAGGTCAGAGCCCACAGAGGAAAGTCACAAAACAATTGCTGAAGACTCTGGAACATCAAGAAACTGCAAAACTGAACTCTGGAGTGGTCTCTGGAATGGCTACACGATCTAAGACTGAGATGACCACAAAAGAGAAAACCGAAATGGAGGAGTTAAAGAACTCGGTAAGAGATTTGAAAAATGATTTGAAAGCTGGAAACTTAAATTTGATGGAAAACATACAATCCATTAATGCCGGTAATGAAAAAATACTTGCGGGCATTGGTGCTCTGCAAAAAAGAGTTGATGATGTGCAAGAATAATTAACGGGGAAAATTAATAAGGTGGCAGAAGGGACCACAAAGATGTTTGAGGCTGTGCATGAAACTGTTTCTGCAAATGTAACTGCAGTGAAAGATATGGAAGCTGTTGTGGAAGAGATGACCGGAGAGATGCAGACGATGAAGTTAGAAATAGACAGCCTCAAGAGCCAACTTACAAAAGTTTCTGATAAATATGTTGACCTAGAAGCTCGCTCAAGACGTCAAAATATACGAATACGTGGAGTAAAAGAGGGAGCTGAGGGGGACAATGCTTGTGAGTTCACTGCCAATCTAATCAAACACGTACTCAATCTACCTGAGGCACCTGTAATTGAAGTAGCACATCGACTACCCAGATTTAAACCAAGATCTCAAGGAGAACATGCCTACCCACGACAGATCATAATCAAACTTCGGGATATCCCAACAATGGAAGCGCTGATGAAAAAGATCAAATACGGAGAGAAGATGATGTACAGAAATGATTCTATTAAACTCCTACGGGACTACCCTTACGAGATTGTGCTAAAGAGAAGAAAGTTCTCACAGACCAGAGAAGCTCTTTACGGTGTCAAGGGTGTCATATGTGGAGTGTACTATCCGGCCAGAATGCGTATTACTTTCATGGGAATGTCAAAAACATTCATTAACTCGGTAGAATCTCTTAAATACGCTCAAGAAATCGTGGCCAAGGCAGCAACAATTGAAGATTGATCACCAAGACGTCATGAACAAATTAATTTGCTTATTCCCCCAACAAGAATATCACAAGAAAAGTGAAATAAGTGAACAACACCAATCTTTAAAAATTATTACACGCAACAGATTTTCCACGAGACGTGTCTAGACATTATTATCTCCCCTTGAATATTGCGGAATCTAACTCAAGGACACTCTGTGCTCAAACGAGGAAAGACTGATAACATGGGAGTGACGATCTGCTGAGCTGAGAGCGAAAAACATCACATGGCTTATATAGTTTTACAAAATATTGAGAATTAATAATAATTAATAATTAACAATACTAATATAGAAATAGCAATTGAAACTGATAAAAACGTGTTGTCTGCGTTATAAAGCAGGCAACAGTAATCACATATGTTCCGCAGCTCGAGTGGGGAGGGGAGGAGACTCAGGCACCTGGCACAATTCCAGGAGCCTGACTCCGGTTAACCCTTTCAGCGAACAGCTCACTTTTAACAATACTGAAACCAATTACAAATAGTCAAGAGATAAAGAGTGAGGAATATATGTAACTGAATACATGATTAGATTTGATTAGTCGGAATGAAACATATATATATACTGCAACTGGGTGAAATAGAACTGATTTGGAAACGGTACCGACCCCCTAGGTTTTGGGTAATAAAGGCAGCGGGGCTAACCTCATAACATCTACGCCGGAAGCGATATCGATGTCGAACCCCACAGACGAGTGGGCCACTCACTACGGTGTCGGAAACTCAGACACCGTAAATTTATTTGATATACTTTTTTTTTAAATCACAATATGTCACATCTATGTGGTTTTTTTTCAAGGACAATCGCAGAGGGGAACTACCAAGGAAGTCTATAATATAAATGCCCCCAAAATAACCAGAGTCCTGAGGTATGAATGCACCATAATAAATAAGATCATCAAAATTGGTAAAAATGTATGACGACAATCAAAAGAAAATGGGAGGAATCACACTATGTAGTTGGAATATAAGGGGTATTAATGAACCTATTAAAAGGGGCAAGATACTAGCTCAGTTGAAATCATACAACACAGACATTTCGTTTCTACAGGAAACGCATCTTAAACATCAAGATCAGACGAGACTGAGGGCGAACTGGATAGGCCAAACATTTCACTCTTCATTCACTTCCAAATCTAGAGGTACTGCAATCATTATTCGTAAAGGAATTCCATTTAAATCAAAGAATACTATTTCAGATAAGGAAGGGAGATACCTTATAGTAGCAGGAGAGATCAATAATACGCCAATTACGCTGGTAAACATATATGCGCCCAATTTTGATAACCCTCAATTTTTTAATAAAATTCTGAATATAATTGCAGAATTTAATTATCAAAATGTTATAATTGGAGGAGACTTTAACTGTGTTTTAGACCCTTATCTAGATAAATCGATGCAAAAACAAAAAGGTAATATGAAATCTAAAACCAGTGAACTTTTACATACATATATGGAAAACACAAATATAGTAGATGTGTGGAGGATTGCAAACCCGACGGGAAGGGATTATTCGTTTTATTCAACGGTGCATAAAACATACTCACGGATAGACTATTTTCTTGTGGATACAAAATTAATTCCGCACACTATGAACCCTAAATACCACATTAATGCGATCTCAGACCACTCTCTGTTAACTTTTGTTTTAAAACTAGAAGGAATGTCTATGAATAAATCGTTCTGGAGGTTTAACTCGCAAATTTTAAAAGACCCACAAGGGAGCATATATCTAAAAAAACAGATGGACCGATTTTTTGAGATAAATGATACACCAGATATATCCCCCACGCTATTATGGGAATCCTTCAAAGCATTTATTAGAGGAGTCATTATTTCATTTCAAGCTTATCAAAATAAAAAGAATAAGAATGAACAAAGACATTTAGAAGAACAAATAAAACAACTAGATACAGATAATGCTAAAGATCCAACTATGGATAAACATAATAAAATCCTATTATTGAAATTCAAGCTAAATAAATTACTGTCAGAGAAAGTTATAACATTATTTCAAATCACAAAACAAGAACACTTCGAATTCGGGGACAAACCCCACAAACTTCTAGCACGCCAACTGAAAAAACGGGAAAAAGAGAATGCAATATTAAAGATTAAATCAGACAGAGGGGAATTATTAACATTACCCAAGGATATCAATAAAAGATTTGCTCAATTTTACCAGAATCTATACACATCTAAAACGTTAATAGACAATAATAAAATTTCAGAATTTCTAGATAACTGTAACCTACCACAGTTAGAACTGAGGGAACAAGAGGAACTGGGAGCACAAATTACTTCTAAGGAGATAGAAGACACAATAAAAACACTAAAGAATGGAAAAACACCAGGACCAGACGGATTCAGTAATGAATTTTATAAATCTTTTTACGACATAATTACTCCACGATTACAGAAAATGTATACATATGCTTTTAAAGAGCAAAGCTTACCTGAAACACTAGCAGAATCAACGATCATATTAATACTTAAAAAAGATAAAAATATAGAAGAACCAGGATCATATAGAGCTATTGCTTTGTTAAATACGGATCAAAAAATAATAGCGAAAACACTAGCCAGTAGACTAAGCAGGTATGTTAGTAGACTAATAAATGAGGATCAAACAGGATTTATACCTAAGAGACATTCATTCAATAACTTGAGACGTTTGCTTAACATAATGCACTCACATAAATCTCATGACCAAGAGTTATCTATCATCTCACTGGACGCAGAAAAAGCGTTTGATCAAGTAGAATGGGATTATATGATTAAAGTATTGCAAAAATTCCAATTGGGAGAGAACTTCATTGCATGGATAAAACTATTATATAACAAACCTACGGCTAGAATACTAACTAATAATATATTATCCTCGAAATTTGAACTATCAAGGGGCAATAGACAAGGTTGTTCATTATCTCCGCTGTTATTTGCTTTGGTAATTGAACCCCTTGCTGAAAAAATAAGAACACACCTGGATATTTACGGTTATAATACAAAATATTCAAATAACAAAATATCCCTATATGCCGATGATGTACTACTGTACATCACAAAACCACAAATTAGTATACCGAATATATTAAATTTAATTGAGGACTTTGGATCCTTCTCAGGATATAGAATAAATTGGAACAAAAGTGAAATGAAATTATGTCGATAAAACCAAAAGACTCAACACACCTCAGGAAATTCCCCTTTAAAATAGCTATAGAAAAATTCAAATATTTGGGAATTGAAATTACTAGAAATTACCAGGATATGTTTAAAGCCAATTATAATCCCTTGCTTAAGAAATTAAATAATTTGATTAAATTCTGGAAAACACTTCCAATGTCCTTAATAGGCAGAATAAACGCTATAAAAATGATTTTCTTACCACAAATCCTATACCTATTTCAATCAATACCTATATACCTCCCAAAAAAGTTTTTCAAAAAATTGGACTCAGACATTACAAATTTTATATGGGATTATAAATCCCATAGAATACAAAGAGCACACCTTAATAAACTAAAACAGTTGGGGGGTCTAGCGCTCCCTAACTTTATGTATTATAATTGGGCAGTAAATATTAAAAATATGATTCACCTGCTGGACAATTCTGCCCAGCAGGTGGACTGGATTGTAATGGAAAAAGGGGACTGCTCCCCGAGTAATATAGGAGCGATTATCCTCTCACCAATAAATTTGAATAATAAAAATTATAATAAAAATCCAATTATACATAGCACAATTAGAACATGGAAACAAATAAAACAGAATCTAAAATTAAGAAACCTATCTCTCTCAATACCAATAGTCAATAACCCATCGTTTAAACCATCAATCATAGACAAATCATTTATACAATGGGAAAGAATGGGAATCAAAACGCTCGAAGATCTGTATGAATTGGGAAAATTACTATCATTTCAACAACTACAACTGAAATATAATTTGAAAAATAACCAATATTTTAAATATCTTCAAATTCGTGATTATCTGAAAAAATACACAAAAGACTATCATAATATGCCTTCCGACTTACTGGATGAAGCAATGAAGACAAAGGCGGAATCAGATAATCTAATATCGTACTTATATAATATCATTTTAAACATAGAAATACCCACAACAGATGGAATTAGAAGAGACTGGGAACAAGAATTAGCTATAAAAATTTCAAAAGAGAGCTGGGATAATCATTTACTACAGGTGCATAAATGTTCGATCAACGTACGACATACGCTCATCCAATTCAAAACATTACATAGACTATATTATTCAAAAACTCAATTAAATAAAATCTTTCCTAATGTCTCACCCATCTGTGATAAATGTCTGTGTCAAGAAGCTACCATAGCGCATTCTTTTGTTTTTTGTACAAAAATCCAAAAATTCTGGTATGGAATATTTGATATTTTTTCAAATTTAATAAAAATAAAACTGGTACCAAAACCAGAATGGATCATTTTTGGAATATCGGAAGGTATCCCTGAATTAAACGTGTATCAGAAGAATTTATTCAATTACGGGCTAATAATGGGAAAAAAGCTCATACTTAAATTCTGGAAAAATGCGCCCACACCAACAATAAAAATGTGGACATCAAATATGTTTGAAACATTACATCTGGAAGAGATGAGATTCCTCTTAGCAGGTAAAGCAGACCAATTCCAAAAGACGTGGTCTACGTTTATGGACCTATTACAAGCATGAGGTGCAATAGTAATTTTAAAAATAAATAAATGGTATCAGGACCTGGCAATGGGAGGTAAAACAACAAAAACAGACTAGGTTGGTAGTCCCCTTTCTGCGGAGTTTAATGTTATAATAGAGCGATTGTTCCTACTTTCTTTTTCTTTCTTTTCTAGGGTCTACTTTCTTACTTTACTTCCTTCTCTAACTTCTTTTCTAAGGGGCTTTCTTTTCCCAACACTCTATTGGACTTCACGACTCTTGCGCACTTTCGTTACTTTCCTTACTTCTATCTTTTTCTTAAAACTCAAAAAAATGAAGCGGTACAAAAAATGTATTAAGATATATGTGTTGTGTATTATTGTAATTTACCGTACTTCTAATAAAAATAATTTTTAAAAAAAAGAAAAAAAAGAAAGGTCTGTGTGGTAATGGGAAGGAGAATTGAAGTGTTTAGCAATCGGGTCGGTTCAGGCGGACTGAACGAAGGTGTTCAGTGAAATGATGGCTCAATCTACGTTTGGCCTCGCCGATGTATAAGAGTCTACATCTTGAACAACAGATACAGTAGATGAGGTTGGAGGAGGTGCAAGTGAACCTCTGCCTAACCTGAAAGAACTGTTGGGGTCCCTGGACAGAGTCGAGGGAGGAGGTATAGGGACAGGTGTTGCATCTACTGCAGTTGCAGGGAAAGGTACCTAAAGAGGTGGTGCTTTGGGTGGGAAGGGATGAGTTAACCAGGGAGTTGCGGAGGGAATGGTCTCTGCGGAAGGCGGAAAGGGTTGGAGATGGGAAAATGTGGCTAGTGGTGGGATCCTGTTGGAGGAGGGGGACATTTCGGAGGATTATGTATTGTATGCAATGGCTGATGGGGTGAAAGGTGAGCACTAGGGGTAGGGGGAGCAAGGGCAGAGCTGCACGGTACCAAGGAGACACGAGTGAGGGCCTCATCTATGATGGGAGAGGGGAACCCTTGTCCCCTAAAGAATGAGGACATCTCAGATGTCCTGGTATGGACAACTTCATCTTGAGCGCACATGCGGCGTAGATGGAGGAATTGGGAGAGGGGATAGAGCCTATAGAAACATAGACAATAGGTGCAGGAGTAGAGGCCATTCGGCCACCACACGATCCTTGACAGATCTGGGTCAGGATCTATTGGCATGGAGTCCAAGACGACCGGATACCCTTTTCTGCTGCAGCCTTCATCCGCCTTCCCAGCCGTTGTGACGCTCCACTAAGGTCAGCCATCATCCTCCGCCTGTTCCACCGTTGTGGTCTTGTTTGGATTGCTCTTTGTCAGAGACCTCCCCCTCGACCTTACCGCCATGGATGGCCCTACTAGGAGCATAGCTCCAGACGGCATTGCTCTCAGGATCTCAAGACCACACAAGCTTCTCCACCACGACATGGTGACAATCCACGGAGAATTCACCATATTACAGCACAGGAACAAGCCCTTCGGCCCACCGTATATGTGCTGGATAGTATGACAGCAGACGTCTGTGGAGGCCAAGTCAATGGATATTTAGCACGGGTGTCAGGAGTTATGGGGGGAAGGCAGGAGATTGGGTATTGAGAGGGAAAGATAGATTAGCCATGATTGAGTGGCAGAGTAGTTGATGGGCCGAATATCCTTATTCTTCTCATAGAACACATGAAATTAACTGCCTGTACATAATCCATTATTCCTCCAATCCATATCTAACTAAATGCCTCTTACAAAAAATATGATTGCATCTATTTCTATCACCACCCCTAGCCGCCCGTGTGAAAAATTAACCTGCCCCGTGGTTTAAACTGGTGAAGATAGACACAAAATGGTGGAGTAACTCAGCGGGTCAGGCAGCATCTCTGGAGAAAAGGAACAGGCGACTTTTCGGGTCATCTAGGGCTATGGGGAGAAGGCAGGAGAATGGGGTTGAGAAGGAGAGGTGGATCGATCACAATTGAATGGCGGAGTAGACTTGATGGGCCGAATGGCCTAATTGTGTTCTTATCACTATTGAACATCAATTTATGAGTCTTCATTAGGGGCGAGGTCGGGACCCTCCAGGTTTGAAGATGGGTCTCAACCCGAAACGTCACCAGTTCCTTCTCTCCAGGGATGCTACCTGACCCACTGAGTTACTCTGGTGCTTTGTGTCTATCTTCCTTGTAAACCAGCACCTGCGGTTCCTACTTACATGTTTAATATTTAATCTGGTGATGTGTATTCACTGGAGTCGGGTCTTCAGTGAAGATAGAGACAAGCTAGTTCTCTTCCAGTGTTAAATATTTAACATTCTCCCATCAGGCAAAAGGTATGGAAGTGTGAAAACACACGCCTCCAGCTTCAGGGGCAGTTTCTTCCCAGCTGTTATCAGGCAACTCAACCATCCTGAGTACAATTGAAAATAGATAACATAAGTATAGAAAGAGTATATGAAAATACATTTCTTGGTGTGATCTTAGACCACAAAATCTGCTGGAAACCACATATAAACCACGTCAAAGCAAAACTGGCAAAGTCTGTAGCAATATTGGGAAAATCAAGACACATTCTGGACCACAAATTATTACATACCCTGTATAGTACACTCACATTGCCATATCTGAGTTACTGTGTGGAGATATGGGGTAACACCTACAAAACCAACTTACAGCCGTTATGCACATTACAAAAAAGAGCAATAAGAATTATCAATAACGTTGGATATCTTCAACATACCAATTTATTATTCTTAAAGTCACATACACTGAAGTTCACCGATCTGGTTAAATTTAAGACTGCGCAAATCATGTAAAAAACAAGAAATAATTTACTTCCAAGAAATATACAAAAACTGTTTATGGAAAGACAGGGTGGGTATAATTTGAGAGGGGAACATAATTTAAAAAACTCAATGTCAGAACAACTCTTAAATGTATGTGCATAGCAATCTGTGGTGTGAATTTGTGGAATGGTCTGTGACAGGAGATAAAACTTAGCACAAGCATAATTCAGTTTAAAAAGATGTACAAAAACACTTGGTTAAAAGGATATTGGGATGAGGCTAGGTGATTGTGAGTGGGATATTTGTTATACTGATTGTATTGGGAAGGGTGATTATAGGGTGATGGGTTGTATATATGACTAACATAGTGTATAGTATATGAGGGTTTTTTTCTTTTCTTTTTTCTTTTTTTCTCTCTTTCTTGTATGGCTTTGTAAATATTTGATTAGTGTATAAATGTAAATAATTTGGTGTACATATAGCTGCTGGTGTACATATGGTGTACATATAGCTGCTAAATTTGTATAAGATCATTATAAGCAGTTGAATAAGAGGTGGGAATTAATAAGCTTTGGCTTCTTCCTGCTCCTTTTCGGACACATACGATTTCATTTATTTATAGATATTGTTTATGACACTTGATAAATATTCTTGTTTTGTTTTTTGTATGCTGTTTCACACTTGCTTTTTATTCTTTTATTCTGTCCGAAATAAGAATTAAATAAATAAATAAATAAATACATCCTGTGGATGTAGTGTACCTGGACTATTAGAAAGCTTTTGATAAGATCCCACACAGGAGATTAGTTTGCAAAATTAGAGCACATGGTATTGGGGTTAGGGTATTGACATGGACAGAAGATTGGTTGGCAGACAGGAAACAAAGAGTAGGGATTAACGGGTCCCTTTCAGAATGGCAGGCAGTGACTAGTGGGCTATGTTGTGTACTACACATCAGTCCATTGGATTTTGCAGGAGTGGTCTATCTTGCTCCGCTATAGGATCTTTGCTCGTGAGGTGTCACAAGGCTTGGTGCTGGGAACGCAGATATTTACAATATAAATTATTAATTTAGATGAAGGAATTAAAAGTAACATTAGCAAATTTGCAGATGACACAAAGATGGGTGGCAGCGTGAACAGTGAAGAGGATGCTATGAGGATGCAGGGTGACTTGGACAGGTTGGGTGAGTGGGCAGATGCATGGCAGATGCAGCATAATGTGGATAAATGTGAGGTTATTCACTTTGGTGGCAAGAACAAGAAGACAGATTATTATCTGAATGGTGTCAGATTAGGAAAAGGGGAGGTGCAACAACACTTGGGTGTCTATGTGCATGACACTGAAAGTAAGCATACAGGTACAGCAGGCAGCGAAGAATGCTAATGGCATGTTGGCCTTCATAACGAGAGGATTTAAATATAGGAGCAAATATGTCCTTCTGCACTCTGGTGAGACCACACCTTGAGTATTGTGTGCAGTTTTGGTCTCCTAATTTGAGGAAGGACATTCTTGCAATTCAGGGAGTGCAGCATAGGTTTGCAAGCTTAATTCCTGGGATGACGGGACTGTCATATGATGAAAGAATGGAGCAACTGAGCTTGTATTCACTTGAATTTAGAAGGATGAGAGGGTGTCTTACAGAAACATAAAATTATTAAGGGTTTGGACACGCTAGATGCAGGAAATATGTTCCCGATGTTGGGGGAGTTCAAAACCAGGGGCCACAGTTTAAGAATAAGGGGTAGGCCATTTAGAACTGAGATGAGGAAAAACTTTTTCATCCAGAGAGTTGTGAATTTGTGGAATTCTCTGCCTCAGAAGGGAATGCAGGCCCTTTCACTGGGCATTCTTAGAGCTAGCGGAATCAAGGAATATGGGGAGAGGGCAGGAATTGGGTACTGGTTGTGGATGATACCCTGGTCACATTGAATGGTGGTCTGGCTCGAAGGGCCGAATGGCCTGCTGCTGTACCTATTGTTTATGTATCTATGTATCCTCCCACAACCAGAGAGCAGTGCTGAACTATTATCTACCTCTTTGGTGGTCCTCGGACTATCCTTGATCAGACTTTACCTTGCACTAAACATTATTCCCTTATCATGTATCTATACACTGTAAACAGCTCGATTGTAATCCTGTATTGTCTTTCGGCTGACTGGATGGCACGCTACAAAAAGCATTTCACTGTACCTCGATACACGTGACAATAAACTAAACTGAAATAAGTTGAACTGAACAACAACTAACTCTTAACGTGAACAAATGGTCCTCAGTCTAACTAGTTGAACCCGCAAAGCAATGACGTTCCTTGCATTGGAAATCCAGCAGTGTGTGTATGCTTGCCGATGAATACAATGTGTACTCTTTGATATGAAAATGATAACGCCCGCGTGGAGAACATGGGATTACTAGGAATGCTGCCTCACAGCATCAGAGAACCGTGTTTGATCCCGGGTGCTGTCTGTGCGGAGTTTGTACGTTCTCCCCGTGACCTGCGTGGGTTTTCTCCGAGATCTTCAGTTTCCTCACTCACTCCAAAGACGTGCAGTTTATAGGTTAATTGGCTTGGTATAAATGTTTTTTTTAAATTGTCCCTAGTGTGTGTCGGACAGTGTTAGTGTGCGGCGATCGCTGGTCGGTGCAGACTCGGTGGGCCGAAGAGCCTGTTTCCACACTGTAACTAAACTAAACTAAACCAGCATCAGTGGGCACGAGTGGTCCGTTTAAATGGTCACATCAAGGAGCAAGTGGGTTTTTTCTGTGTATAAGTGTAACAGTGTGTCAAGTGTATAAATCTGAAGAAGGGTCTCGACCTGAAACATCACCCATTCCTTCTCTCCAGAGGCGCTGCCTTGTCCCGCTGAGTTACTCCAGCTGTTTGTGTCTATCTTCAGTTTAAACCAGCATCTGCAGTTCCTTCCTACACTATATCTCTCTCTACATCACCGTCTATATATATCTCGTTTCACTTTTCCCTGACTCTCAGTCTGAAAAAGGGTCTTGACCCGACACCTCACCCGTTCCTTCTCTCCAGAGATGCTGCCGTAGAAACATTGAAACATAGAAAATAGGTGCAGGAGTAGGCCATTCGGCCCTTCGAGCCTGCACCGCCATTCAATATGATCATGGCTGATCATCCAACTCAGTGTCCTGTACCTGCCTTCTCTCCATACCCCCTGATCCCTTTAGCCACATCTAACTCCCTCTTAAATATAGCCAATGAACTGCCCTCAACTATCTTCTGTGGCAGAGAATTCCACAGATTCACCACTCTCTGTGTGAAAAATGTTTTTCTATCTCGGTCCTAAAAGACTTCCCCCTTATCTTTAAACTGTAACCCCTTGTTCTGGATTAGTTAGTCCAGCTTTTTGCGTCCACCAAGTGTAAGTACTTGAGTTCTTCAAATCTGCGGAGGGACTTCATGAAATCATAGCCAGCCTTGCTTTTTGAACGTTTGGCAGCTATTGAGGGGACAGGTGGAAAGCAGGGAGTTGGCACTGGGAAGTCATACACTTATGCTCGAATTTCAAACTGTTGAAACACCTTTCTCTTCAATGGTGGGCTGAAGGGCATGTTTCCATGATGTATATGTGGGCTGAAGGGCCTGTTTCCATGATGTATATGTGGGCTGAAGGGCCCGTTTCCGTGATGTATATGTGGGCTGAAGGGCCTGTTTCCATGATGTATATGTGGGCTGAAGGGTCTGTTTCCATGATGTATATGTGGGCTGAAGGGCCTGTTTCCATGATGTATATGTGGGCTGAAGGGCCTGTTTCCATGATGTATATGTGGGCTGAAGGGCCCGTTTCCGTGATGTATATGTGGGCTGAAGGGCCTGTTTCCATGATGTATATGTGGGCTGAAGGGTCTGTTTCCATTATGTATATGTGGGCTGAAGGGCCTGTTTCCATGATGTATATGTGGGCTGAAGGGCCTGTTTCCATGATGTATATCTAAATCAAACTATACTAAGCTCTCCGCCACATTAATCTGATTGTTTTACCCCCCCCCCCCCGCCTTCTCCCCATAACCGCTGACAACCGTACTAATCAAGAATCTATCTTTCCCTGCCTTAAACAATATCAAATGACGGCCTCCACAGCCTTCTGTGTCATATTTAGTCATATTTATTCCGATTTCCATTTGAACCTTTAAACGATTCTTTATCCCTGGTAATGAATGTTGGCATCAAACCCATATCACAGTGAGTTGAGGAATGAGTGTAGATATCTTGGGAGATGGTCTGTTGGAGAATGTTGCTGCATCTAATCCCCAGTCAGTGTTGGTTTCATTTAATGATTCCAGTCAGTGCATCCCAACCGTCCAATCCCGGAGATAGACAAATTATGCTGGAGTAACTCAGCGGGTCAGGCTGCATCTCTGGAGAGAAGGAATGGATGAGGTTTCAGGTCAAGACCCTTGTTAAGGCTGAGAATCAGGGGAGATGGAAAGGAGAGGTATAGATGGTGACATAGAGAGATATAGAAGAAAGGAAAGAAAGAAATGCAAAAAATAGAGACGGAGAGCAGGAGAAATCACACAGAGAGAGAGGATGGTGCAGAACTCTCATGGGAGAGAGTCATAGAGTCATAGGGTAATACAGCATGGAAACAGGCCCTTCACCCCAACTTGCCCACACTGCCCAACATGTCCCAACTATACTAGTCCCACCTGCCCACACTTCCCCCCATATCCCTCCAAACCTGCTCTATCCATGTATCCATCTAACTGTGTAGGAAGGAACAGCAGATGCTGTTTTAAACCAAAGATAGACACAAAAAGCTTAACTCAGCGGGACAGGCAGCATCTCTGGAGAGAAGGAATGGGTGACATTTCGGGTCGAGACCCTTCTTCAGACTGATTAGCGATAAGGCAAACAAGAGATATAGACGGTGATGTGGAGAGACAAAGACTAATGAATGAAAGATATGCAAAACGTAACAATGATAAAGGAAACAGGCCATTGTTAGCTGTTTGTCGGGTGAAAACGAGAAGCTAGAGCAACTTGGGTGGGGGAGAGATAGAGAGAGAAGGAATGCCAGGGGCTACCTGAAGTGAGAGAAATCAGTATCATACCACTAGGCTGTAAGCTGCCCAAGCGAAATATGAGATGCTGTTCCTCCAATTTGCATTTAGCCTCACTCTGACAATGGAGGAGACCTAGGACAGGAAGGTCTGTTTAGGAATGGTAAGGAGAATTAAAGTGTTCAGCAACCGGGAGATCAGGTAGGTTCAGGCTGGCTGAGCGAAGGTGTTCCGCGAATCGATCGCCCAGTCTGCGTTTGGTCTCGCCGATGTATAAGAGATCACATCTTGAGCAACCGATACAGTAGATGAGGTTGGATGAGGTGCAAGCGAATCTCTGTGTAACCTGAAAGGACTGTCGGGTCCCTGGGAAGAGTCGAGGGAGGAGGTATAGGGACAGGTGTGGCATCTCCTGCCGTTGCAGGGGAAGGTACCTGGGGAAGGGGTGGTTTGGGTGAGAAGGGATGAGTTAACCAGGGGTTTGCGGAGGGAACGGTCTCTGTGGAAGGCAGAAAGGGGTGGAGATGGGAAAATGTGGCTGGCGGTGGGAACCCGTTGGAAGTAGCGAAATTTTCAAAGGATTTTGTGTTGTATGCAACGGCTGATGGGGTGGAAGGTAAGGACTTGGGGCTCTCTGTTGTGACAAAGGGGAGAAGCAGTAAGAGCAGAGCAAGGGGTACCGAGGAGACATGCGAAAGAGCTTCATTTGTGATGGGTGAGGAGAACCCCCATTCCCTTAACAATGAGGACATCTCGCATGTCCTGGTGTGAAACACCTCATCTAGGGCACAGGTGCGGCGTAGATGGAGGAATTGGGAGTAGGGGTTAGAGTCTTTGCAGGCAGCAGGGTGGGAAGAAGTGTAGTCAAGATAGTTGTGTGAGTCAGTGGATTTGTAATAGACGTCAGTCAATAGTCTATTTCCTGTGATGGAGACTGAGATCAAGAAAGGGGAGGGAGGTGTCGGAGATGTCCGTGCCTCAACTATGTGGTGTGGTGGCGCCTAACGGCAGCGGCTCGACTGTAGTCCGTCTGTCTTTTTTTTAATTTTTGTCTCATTAAATGTATGAGTTGATTCTAGTTTTTATAATTTTTTAGCTGTGTATATGTGGTGGGTGGGGGAAACCGTTTAATCTCTTCCCTGTACGGGGGACTCAACTTTTTCCCTGTCGGGTCTCCGATATCGTTGGGCCTGACATTGTGGATCCGGCGGCGGCCTCCAGATGGAACTAACCCGAGGGCTCCAGTCACGGAGCCTGCAGACTCACCATCGCGGAGCTGGCCAACTTCGGAACGGGGAGAGGTGTGGTGGCGCGCGGCTGCGACCGGACTTCAGAGCTTCATAGGCTCCGGCCGCAGGCCCAGTGGATAGGAACATCCGGAGCTCACAGGTCCCTGGTGGGAGACCGTTTTTCGGTGCTCCCGCAGCGGTAACTTCTCCCGCTGGAATCACGTTGTGAAATGACAAGGAGCGGGGGCCTAACATCGCCCGGCGTGGCTTAACGGTCACGGGATTTACCATCGCCCGACGGGGGCTTTAACATCGGGAGCCCCAGTCGCCTCGATGTTGCAGTTGGACTGCTGGACCGCGGGAGAAGAACAAAGGGAAGAGATAAGACTTTTGCCTTCCATCACAGTGAAGAGGTGTTGGAAACTCACTGTGATGGATGTTTGTGTAAATTGTGTTAAGGGTGGGTCTTGGGTTATTTTGTAATGTTAAAACTGTAGAAATGCAATTTTTTTCAAACCAAGCTGTTTGAATGACAATAAAAGGCATTCTATTCTATTCTATCTCCTCCGGCAGCTCGTTCCATACACCCACCACACTTTGTGTAGAAAAAGTTACCCCTCTGATTCCTCTTAAATCTTTTACCCTTCACCTTAAAGAGGAGGAGAACGTGTTCAAAGTAGGCACACCTTGAGGAAATTTTGCTGTGGAGCAGATGTAATGTATAGCAAGACACTGCAGATGCCAGTTCTGTTTTGGTCGGTGAGAGGACTGACGTAAATGGGGGTGGGGTATGAGACGGTGGGAGAAAGGGACACACATCGAGGTGGGGGACATAAGTAACGTTTGACCTCCCTGAGTGACTCTGATCATCAACCACACAAGGAGCAGGAATGAGATGTTACGCCTCTCAAACCTGCTGCGGGGTTTCATAAGATCATGGTCGGCCTTGCTTGTCCGCAATGTTGGAGTAAATTTCAGAACCAGAGAGGATGTTGCGATACTGGACTATGTGGACACTGCAACATATTTACTGAGCATTAACTTTGTTGGTTACATGCCAATTGGAGAATGGTGCATCTGCCAGATGCTGAGTCCTGCAATAGCCAAAAATATACAGTAGATATGGTTGAGACACAATGACTGAAACATATGATGAAGTTGCTGAGGGGCTGCTGAGGGTTGATTGGCTGGGGAGTTGCTAAGAGGCTACTAAGAAGTTGCTAAGAGATAGATTAGCTAGGGAGTTGCTAAGGGGTTGACTGCCCCTCACCCAGATAATGTAAACACCCACCATTGTTTAATCATAGAACATATATAAACCAGCTGTATGGATCACTCAGGGACAAGGTGATGGGAGAGGGGAGAAGAAGGAGTCCTGATGTAAGCGAAAACTTCTTAATTACTACGTGTGTCAGGTGATGGGAGAAGGCAGGAGGATGGGGTTAGGAGGGAGAGGTAGATCTAGCAATCTTCCAAAATTTTGAGATGTTAAAAATCAAGTCTGCAATTTATCCCATAAGATAAAGCATAAAAAGAAGTATAATTTGACACCTAATTCACTTTCATATCTTCAGTATAAAAAAAGATATGGCCATTTTCATACTCGGAGATTAGCATCGTGTTCCCTATTGCATTTACATTGACTGAACACAAAAGCTATGATCGAGGACAGTCAAAAGCCCATAACTTTCTTAAAAATTAAGAGAATTGAAAGAAATTTTCAGTTATTATAGATTGAAGCATTCTGAGACAAATATGAAACAATCTTACTTGGATTGCCTGAAATTAAAGCATATAATTAGTTAGTTACCTAATTGTAGCTAATTACAAAATTCAATTACTAGATCTAAACATCTATCCATTTCTTAAGAAAAGATTAACATTTTTAAATAGCCTAAGTGTCCAAATAACATTCACACAAGAATTCACAATATCATATGATTTTAAATCTTGTTGTCATGAATTTATAGGCCAAATGGAAGGAATTTAGTGTTTAATTCCCATAAATGAATGGGCATTTAAATAATCTTGCGAGTGGGAGTTTGTGGAACGCGATCCATTGGAACGTTGCATTTGCGGTGAATTTAAACCCCATATCGGCAGGAAAAACACTGCCGGTTCGTATGGGGCCCAAATCACCTTTTCGCAACGTAAAATTTGGATTAAGGTCATCCTACGAAGCATGTTTATATGTAAAATAAACGGCTTACCTTTAGCTGTCCCGTACCCGAAATCCGTCCCCGTTGTCGGCGTTCACGGCATTAGAAGCTGATTTTTATTTTACTCCAGCGCTGAAATTGTCCAGTGAAGTTTATAAAAAAATTCACAGAACGGCAATCGGAATAATTCTTCAGCATAAGTTAGCAGCCCGAGAAAATAAAATTCCGGCAGGCAGGAGAAAACTGCATTTTAACCCCGCCCCCCCCCCCCTCAAAGGCGCCAAAGTCGCGCACACGGCCAGTGACAGAACTGCAGCGCCGCTGAAGGTAACTTTTGTAACATACCTAATAGATCAGCTGTGATTGAATGGCGGAGTAGACTTGATGGGCCGAATGCCTAATTCTGCTCCTATCACATATGACCTTATGACCTTAAGGAGAAGAAGAACGCAGAGATTAACAGATTTAGTTTTGTTCAGTTTAGAGATGCTGCCTCATACATTCTAGGGGCAGAATCAAGAATATGTCTATCTGAATAGTGCTTTGTGTAAAATCTCAAAAGTTGCTGTGAGGTTTAGGGCGATTTAGCTCTCCAGAGAGGCTGCCTATCCCGCTGAGTTACTTTTGTTTCTATCATGGTATACATTCCAGCTCAATAAGTTTCAAATGCATTGATTTTTACAACACAAGGCAGGTCATCGGTGAAGGGAATTGTATATTAGGAGGTGTCACTTTACAAAGGAATATAAGGGATAAGTAGGTGTTGGGAGGCAGGAGGGTAATTTTCCCATGAAAGCAAGAATCACACTTTAGTTACAACAACGTTAAGATTACAGAGATTTCTGACAGCACGTAATCAGTTGCTGTGGGAAGGGCCCTGTCAGTTGGAGTGACACAGTGTGGAAACTAGGCCCTTCAGCCCAACTTGTCCCATCTACACTAGTCCACCTGCCTGCATTTGGTCCATATCCCTCCAAACCTGCCTTATGCATGTAACTGTCAAACTGTTTCTTAAATGTTGCGATAGTCCCTGCCTCAACTATCTACTCCGGCAGCTCGTTCCATACACCCACTGAGTGAAAAAGTTACCCCTCAGATTCCTATTAAATCTTTCCCCCTTCACCTTAAACCTATGACCTCTTGTTCTCAGTTCCCCTACTCTGAGCAAGAGTTTCTGTACATCTAGCCGATCAATTTCCCTCATGCAATCTGTTTAAACTGTGCGATTTTAAAAGCTCAGCTGTGACCGCACAGATAGAACAGGGCACAAAGGAACAAAAGTCTTTAAACTTAATAGAAATCCAGGCGTTTGCTGTACAGACAGCACCCATAGGATCAAAACGGGGTCTCCGACGCTGCAGGTGATGTAAGGCAGCAACTCTACCGCTGCGCCACCTGTAATCAGTTAAACCTTTCCCAGTCATAGATGAATGATGAGCGTTTGACAGCACTGGGCCTGTACTCGCTGGAGCTTAGAAGGATGAGGGGGCACCTCATTGAAACTTACTGAATAGTGAAAGGCTTGGATAGAGTGGATGTGGAGAGGATGTTTCCACTAGTGGAAGAGTCTAGGACGTGAGGGCACAGCCTCAGGTTAAAAGGACATGCCTTTAGAAAGGAGATGAGGAGGGATTTATTTTGTCAGAGGGCAGTAAATCTGTGGATTTCATTGCCACTAATTTTAAGATGGAGATTGATAGATTCTTGATTAGTATGGGTATGAGGGATTATGGGGAGAAGGCAGGAGAATGGGGTTGAGAGGGAAAGATAGATCAGCCATCATGGAATGACAGAGTAGACTCATTGGGCCGAATGGCCTAATTCTGCTCCTATTAATAATGAGTTTATGAAATTATGAAATGAAGTACTAAACAAACTACATCCTCTTGCTTTTTAAATATGTTTGATGGACAAGTGATTTCTGATGTACAATAAGCCTATAATCCTATATTATAACCTTAATATCCTGATTACAGCACCTAGTGGGCATCTGTGGCAGTGCCCGGGATGGTTCAGGTCCTATCTGGCAGACAGAACCATGTGTGTAAGTCTTGCTGGTTTTGAATCCTCCTCCACTCCTCTGTCATATGGGGTTCCACAGGGCTCAATTTTAGGGCCCCTGCTTTTCTCACTATACCTACTTCCTCTGGGTTCCATTCTTAGAAGGCATGGCATCTCTTTTCACTCTTATGCCGATGATAGCCAATTTTACTTCGGAGTCACGTGACTGACTACGTGAAGAACCCGCTCAGTGCGCAGGCGCGGCATTACGCCAGCAGTGCAACAGCGGCTTGCAACGGAAATTAGGCTGTCCCGTTACAGCATGAACCGGACCGTCAGGTGAGTATCCTGAGGTCGGGTTTTCTTTTACAGGTGAGCCTTTTTCTGCTTGTGTTTTTTACAGGCAGAGAAAAAGGCTCTGGAACAAAACTGTCCCCCGTTTTCCCGTCGGGGAGGGGGGCAGCAACAGGCGGTAGGAGCGTTGCCCGGTGTTCCGTAATTCCCCGACACCGTGCCGAGGCCAGCCCGCTTGTACCTGAAGCAGCGGGCTGGACGCATAGCCACTCGAGAGGCATCCGGCAGGTGTTCCCGATGTCGGACGGGACGTCTCTCCACCCGCACGGGCGGAGAGAGAGCCGCCTGAGCCGCTGGAGCGGCTCACGGAGCAAGTGCCTGCGAGACGCGCTGCTTGAGGGGCGCTCTCGCATCTACAAGGAAAAAGCTCCAGAAGAACCTGTCCCCCGCTCGACTCCAGCGGAGGAGCGTTCCATTACAAGGGGGGCAGCAACAGGCGGTAGGAACAATTACCGGGCGCCCCGCTATCCCCATCACCGCGCCGAGCCCAGTCCCGCTAGTGCCTGAACTGCGGGCTGGATGTCTAGCCATCCGAACAGGCATCCGGCCGGTGGCGTCCGATTCGTCGGACGGGGACATGTCTCCACCTAAATGGAGGAGAGACAGCCGCCTGAGCTGCATCCAACAGCAATTGGAGCAGCTCCAGCGAGATGCGCAGAAAGAGCGCTCTCGCGGAGGGAGGTCAGGCACCCCCTCCACAGTGCCTCATGCACTGCCCTTTGCTCCCTCATTACTGGAGGCTAGCATTGGTGACCAGGGCTGGGCTGGTCTGGAACAGGGGCAGGCGGACGAATTCGGGAGTATGCCAAGGGTGCAGGAACATGAAGAGCTGTTGGGTGTGATGGGCCGCTTGTAGCAACCCCACGGGCTGGAGCACCGCTGGAACCAAGAATGGCGGCCAGCATCAACCATTACTGGAAAAGGTGCTCGCTGAGGTGCTGAAACAACACAGCACCAGAAAACGGTGAGGCCCTCAAAGTAAAAAGTGTCAACAGCCAAATCTGGGGGCATGTGGGTCACACATCCAGCCCCAAGAACTCAAGCTACAGCGGATCCTAAGGCT
This sequence comes from Amblyraja radiata, assembly GCF_010909765.2. Taxonomy (NCBI): domain Eukaryota; kingdom Metazoa; phylum Chordata; class Chondrichthyes; order Rajiformes; family Rajidae; genus Amblyraja; species Amblyraja radiata. The sequence continues at coordinate 299,111 of NW_022630165.1, forward strand.
CCTAACGTCAGCCATCACAGCCTTTGCTCGTTCCGTGGAGACCACGGAGATGGATACCTGCCAGCAGGATGTGCTGGCATTAATGTGTACCACACAATTTGAGATCAACAATCTCCGGAGGGAAACATAAGACCTGCCCTCAATCCCAAATTTGCTGGCTTGTGTAAAGCCCCAGCTGCGGAGACGGACGCGCTGCCATTTGGGAAAGATTTCAATAAAAACTGAAGGAGATGCAGGAAGCATCAAAAACCTTCGGCCTAATGAGGGCAGGCCCCGGGACGAGCAAACCAAGACCTCCGATACCCAAGTGGCAGCACCCCACGGCATCCACCAGTCGACGTCCGCAATATGGGACTGGTGAACGTTTGGGGTCCGCACATTATCCCCAAAGATCTTTCAGATCAGGGCCCGCAGCGGACCCTCTGGAAAATGCGCCTCCCCCCAACATCGCCAGCACGTCAGAACAAAATCTTCAGGAAAATGAAGAAACATAATCGCCAATAACCATGGAGGTAGGTGGGTCTGGTCCCTACCAGCATATAGAGAATAAGGGTGCTTTATTAACAGGGGGGAGATTACACTTGTTTTAAGAAGCATGGGGTATGGTCACGAGTGACAAGTATATACTCAACAACATTACAGGATATAAAATACAATTCATGTCAGAAAAAACGCCGCCAGTTCAACAATGGCACCAAAGGGTATTTGTCCCTCCGTCAAAGAGAAACGTGAGGGACAAGCTGAACTGGTGAGACTTATCACAAAGGGGGTCATCGAAAAGACCAAACATGAACCTTTGGAAATTGTATCGAATATATTCACTAAAACCAAAAAAGATGGTGTCTGTCGCATCATCATTGACTTAACATCACTAAACAAATTTGTTAAGTATATACATTTCAGAATGGAGACATATGTTACTGCCAAACAACTGAATTCCAAAGGACACTTCATGGCAAGCATTTATCTTAAAGATGCTTACTATCTAGTACCCATATACAAGGATCATCGCAGATACCTAAAATTTATCAGGATGGTACAAAGCATTGCCCTATGGGCGAACTTCAGCCCAAGATTATTCACCAAAATATTGAACCCAGCCATGGCAATACTAAGAAAACAAAAACATATTGTCATGGCATATCTGGAGGATATTCTCATAGTAGGGAAAACGATGGAATTGGCTGTGGCAGCAGTATCAGCTACAAAACAGCTCCTCGAAACTCTGGGGTTCATCCTACATCCAGATAAATCTAAGTTGAAGCCATCCACTATCATGGACTACCTGGGCTTCACAATTAACTCAGTCCATATGACTGTTACCTTGCCAAAGGCAAAAATGGTTGAATTAGCACAATCATGCAACAAATTAATGGTCAACGAGCGACCAACTATTCGACAAGTAGCAAGAGTAATTGGGGAAATGGTAGCAGCATTTCCGGCTACACAATTCGGACCTTTGCACTATCAAAAAAATTTACAGAGAGCAAAGGTGCGGGCAATAAAACGACATACAGGTCACTATGATCGTGTCATGAACTTACCCACTGAAGCAATATCAGAGCTACAGTGGTGGGCAGAAAACGTTTGGCATACTTTCAGCCCTATCTTTATCACTAACCCTACTTTAGTTATTCAAACAGATGCCAGTGCTCAAGGCTGGGGAGCGACTAACTCCATATCCAGCACAAGTGGTAGATGGACTAAACTAGAGTCATCATTACTACTTACACTGGGCATTAACTATCTAGAGATGTTGGGCGCCTTTTATGGTTTAAAAGCATATGTATCTAATATGCAGCACTTGCATGTTCGGTTACAAATTGATAAATACTACGGTGATGGCTTATATTAACCATATGGGTGGCATAAAATCATTATCATGCGACAAATTGGTCAACATGATTTGGCAATGGTATGTCGAAAGACATATTTGGCTATCAGCTACTTACCTACCAGGTAAGCTAAACACCCATGCCATGAGAAAATTAAACGCCAGGGTTGCAAGTTTGAACAGACCTTACCTGGAACTGGGATTGTCCAAACAAACCATCACCACCATGTCGGCATCCCTTCGAACATCCACCAAGAGGCAGTACTTAACCAGCATCAAAAAAGGGAGAAGTACTGCCAGGAAACATGGACAACATACGCAACAGCTACAGCCACCAACATACTGGAGTTCCTGGCCATCTACACCACGATGTAGGGATCAGCTACAGTGCCATCAACACAGCGCAGAGTGCTCTTTCTGCTTATCTCAAACCAGCGGCAGGACAACAGGCGATGGGATCCCATCCACTGGTGGTAAAACTGATGAAGGGCATTTACAATATCAAGCCCTAAGCCCAGGTATACCCATATTTGGGATATCAGTGTGGTCCTGACATGTCTCAGGGAATGGCCACCAGCCAGATCCCCCGGCCTCGAGCAAGCTACACTAAAGACGCTTAGGTTGATGGCACTTGTATCCGCTCAGAGGGTCCAGTCACTACACCTATTGCGACTGGACAACATGATCACAGCTCCAGACCAGATCTGTCGTTATCCAGCGACTGGTCAAACAGAGCAGACCAGGAACACCTAATCCAGTCGTGGCTTACCCACCAGAACCACGGTTATGTGCCATGACCTACCTACTATCCTCCATAGACACAACCAGAATATTCGAGGGAGATGAAAAGCCTTGTGGGTCAGTCACAAAAACCTTATGGTGGGGTACGAGCCAAACCATTGCGAGATGGCTCAAGCAGGTGCTAGAAACTGCTGGGATAAACACTAACATGTACAAATTTTATTCCACCAGGGCAGCATCCATGTCGACGGCTAAAGAATGGACATGCCTATACACCACATCCTGGCTACAGCAGGATGGTGGGAAGGGAAAAGACCGTTCAGAAATTTTATAATAAGCCGTTGGCAAAACCTGGTTTATTTGCAGTAAAGATTTACGAACTGCAAATATTTAATTTAAGCCCAGGGGAGCAACTTAATTCTTTGTTGTTATTGTTTAAAAAATACCATTGTGTTTTTCTACAAATAGACTCATTGGTTCATTACGATAACACTTCCTCCCTCAAGAACTTCGGCAGTGAGTGAAATGAAACTGTTACACGGTTTGAAATCACAGAGCTTTGAAATCTTCACGTAGTCACTCACGTGACTCCGAAGTAAAATAGTAAGATTAAACGAGAACTTACCAGTTTGAAGTTTGATCTGTATTTTATGAGGAGTTACGATGAGGGATTACGTGCCCTCCGCTCCCACCCTCATTATATGGATCAAACTAATAAATTGATGTCTCCTTATCTTTACTATGTTTACTTCAAAATAACTGTGTCTATCTGTGATTCCACACCGCTGCTTGGAAGTATACCGCGCCTGCGCACTGAGCGGGTTCTTCACGTAATCCCTCATCGTAACTCCTCATAAAATACAGATCAAACTTCAAACTGGTAAGTTCTCGTTTAATCTTGCTATTATATATGCCACTGAGGAAGGAAGACGCCTTTTCTGTAAAATCACTTCTGTCTTGTCTTGAGGACATTAAGACCTGGATGGCCCTAAACTTTCTAGGACTTAATGAAAAGAAGACAGAGGTGATATTGTTTGGCCCCAATGGCTGCCGTGAACCTCCCCTTGTTGACTTGGGTCCACTGGCACGGTACGTGAAGCCAACAGTTTTAAACCTGGGTTTTAGGATGGACAGTGATTTTAAATTAGATCATCAAATAGGCGCGGTGGTTAAGTCCAGCTTCTTTCACCTAAGGAAGCTGGCAAAGGTGAAGCCCATCCTCGAGTGGCAGCATTTTGAGACAGTAATCCATGCCTTTATTACATCTAGGCTGGATTACTGTAACGCACTCTACTTTGGAGTTGCACGATCTTCACTGGCTCGTCTCCAGTTGGTTCAGAATGCTGCTGCTCGCCTTTTAACTGGAACTCGAAAGAGGGAGCACATATCGCCAATTCTGGCCTCCCTCCACTGGCTCCCGGTGCACTTTCGGGTTCATTTTAAAATTATTTTATTTGTTTTTAAATCTCTAAATGGGCTCGCCCCGCCTTACCTCTCTGAACTGCTCCACCCATACACTCCTGCCCGGTGCCTCAGGTCAGCTGGTCAGCTGCTCCTGGAGGTACCGAGGTCTATGCGGAAGCTCAGAGAGGATAGAGCCTTCTCTGTTGCTGCTCCGGCACTCTGGAACACCTTGCCGTTGCACATCAGACAGGCCCCCTCACTGTCCATCTTCAAAACCAGTATTAAAACACATTTTTATTCCTTGGCTTTCGACACTGCTTGAGACTTTGCTCCTATTTTTAGTGCTTTTAATGTTTTTTAATTTTTATTGTTTTTAGTCCTTCGTTTAAGGTTTTTTTATTGTCATGTAATAATTTCTTGTCCATGATCAGTCATGTACAGCACTTTGTTGCAACTGTGGTTGTTTTAAAGTGCTCTATAAATAAAGTTATTATTATTATTATAATTGCCAAATCACTCACTTTTGCTCATTGTGGATAACTATTGGTGGCAAGGTGGCACAGCGGTAGAGTTGTTGCCTTACAGCGCTTGCAGTACCAGTGAGCCAGATTCAATCCCGACTACGGGTGCTGTCTGTACAGAGTTTGGATGTTCTCCCTGTGACCATGTGGGTTTTCTCCGAGACATTTGTTTTCCTCCCACACTCCCAAGACAAACAGGTTTGTAGGTTAATTGGCTCAGTATAAATGTAAATTGTCACTAGTGTGTGTAGGGTAGTGTTAATGTGCAGGGATCGCTGGTCAGTACGCACTCGCTGGGCCGAAGGGACTGTTTCCTCGCTGTATCTCTGAAACTAAAACTAAACGCTTCATCTTTGACTCAATTTACAAAATCATTGATTGATTGCTTGAAAGTTACAGCATGGAAAGTTTCAGCACATGGAGTCCACGCCGACCATCGATCGATCGTTCACACTGATTCTATATTATCCCACTTTCTCATCCGTTCCCTACATATTTGGGGGTCAAATGCCTGTTTCCACACTGTATCTCTAAACTAAACTAAGCACTGATAAAAGATGGTCACAAGCCTTTAGAACTTCCTTACTCAAAAGGGCCGTGGAAAAAGATTGATTGATTCACAGCAAGGAAACAGGCCCTTCAGCCCACCGAGTCCACGCTGACCATTGATTACCCAGTCACACTAGTTCTATATGATCCCACTTTCTTCTCCACTCCCTACACATTAGAGAGCAATTTACAGAGGGCCGATTAACCTTCAAATCCGCACATCTTTGTGATTGGACAGGTTTAGAGGGATACAGGCCAAAACGCAGGCAAGTGGGACTAGTATAGATGGGACGTGTTTGTCGGTATGGGCAAGCCGAAGGGCCTGTTTCCACATCTTATGACTCTTATGATAGGAGGGAGATGAGACAGTGGTCAGGGCGGTGTGGGACTTTGATGATGTTGGCTGAGGTCACTTCAGTGTTGCTTGAGGTCGCTTCAGTCGGTGGGGAGGTGAGTAACGGTGTAACGGTACCTCTTTAGTTTAGAAGAATGAGGGGGGACCTCATTGAAACTTACACAATAGTCAAAGGGTTGGATAGAGTGGATGTGGAGATGATGTTTCCACTAGTGAGAGAGTCTTGGACTGGAGGTCATAGCCTCAGAAATAAAGGATGTTCTTTTAGGAAGGAGATGAGGAGAAATATATTTAGTCAGAGGGTGGTGAATCTGTGGAATTCTTTGCCACAGAAGGATGTGGAGGCTGTCAGTGGATATTTTTAAGGCAGAGATAGATAGATATTTGATTAGTAAAGATGTCAGGGGTTATGGAGAGAAGGCAGGAGAATGAGGTTATAAGGAAGAGATAGATCAGCCATGATTGAATGGCGGAGTAGACTTGATGGGCCAAATGGCCTAATTCTACTATTCCTTATGATCTTTTCCCGCTGCCCCACCCAGAGCCCAGATCAAGATCACGTTGAAACGGAAGGTCTACGATGACAGCAGCGTGCCGCTCCCTTCAGTTGCCAAAAAAGGTGTAGAAGATAATGGTGGCTGCCATGGGGGCCACCAGCGTCCCGGCAAACACCACGCCACCGCAGCAACGGCGGTGGTTGGAAACGCGCCTTCCACGGACTCGACGGCGGCTAAGAAGCAGCAGGCGTCGGGTACAATAGCTCGATGGTTTGTTTATTATCAAGTGAACTAATGTACAGTAAGATTCTTGTTTTGCAAACCGATCAGTTTGGTTTAGTTTAAGAAAGAACTGCAGATGCTGGAACAGTCGAAGGTAGACAAAAATGCTGGAGTAACTCAGCGGGTGAGGCAGCATCTATGGAGCGAAGGAATAGGTGACGTTTTGGGTCGAGACCCTTCTTCAGACTGATGTAAGGGTCACCAACGAGGTAGACCATAGTTCGGGACTGCTCTCTGGTTGTAGTAGGTTGATTCAGTTGCCTGATAACACACATACACACAGAAGCACCCAAGGTCAGGATCGAACCTGGGTCTCTGGCGCTGTGAGGCAGCAGTTCTACTCGTTGTGCCACCATGCCACTACCTGCTACCATCTCTCCCTTCAGCCTCTTCTGTTCCAAGAATAAATGAATCTCTTCATTAATGTAGCTTTATTACATGGATAAGACAGGTTAGGAGGGATATGGGCCAAACGCGGGCTGCTGGGACAAGTGTAGCTGGGACATTTTGGCCAGTGTGGGCAAGTTGGGCTGAAGGACCTGTTTCCACGATGTATCACTCTAGAAACATGGAAACAGACAATAGGTGCAGGAGTAGGCCATTCGGCCCTTCAAGCCAGCACCACCATTTAATGTGATCATGGCTAATCATCCAAAATTAGTGCCCCGTTCCTGCTTTTTCCACATATCCCTTGATTCCTTTAGCCCTAAAAGTAAAATCTAACTCTCCCTTGAAAACATCCAGTGAATTGTCCTTGACTGCCTTCTGTGGCAGAGAATTCCACAGATTCACAACTCTCTGGGTGAAAAAGTTTTTCCTCATCTTAGTCCTAAATGGCCTACCCCTCGTTCTTAAACTGTGACCCCTGATTCTGGATTCCCTCAACATTGGGAACATGTTTCCTGCATCGAGCCTGTCCAATCCTTTAAGAATTTTAATGGTTCCCGTCACATCCCCTCTCTTCTTTCTAAATTCCACTAAATACAAGCCCAGTCAACCCATTCTTTCATCATATGTCAGTCCCACCATTCTGGGAATTAACCTGGTGAACAAGCATCTTCCCCACCACCAATGTAAGGCTAACTGTGAGGCTAATTATGGTCACTATTGCACAAGGGGCTTTGCACAACAAGATTGCTAACTAATCCTTAATCATTACACAATACCCAGTCTAGGATGGCCTGCACTATAGTGTTTGTCTGGCAAAATACTTCATCGCCAGAACTCACCAACAAGCACCAAGACCTACGTGGCTTGGCTGGCGATGAGGAGAACCCTCCCAGTCAGATCCTTCCTGCACTGTCGGAACCTCACTACCAGTGCACTCTGCTATGGAGAGGAGACGGTTTTCCACCTCTTCACAGAGTGTGGATCCGTCACGATTTATTCGAGACAGCCGCCTGAGCTGCATCCAACAGCAATTGGAGCAGCTCCAGCGAGATGCGCAGAAAGAGCGCTCTCGCGGAGGGAGGTCAGGCACCCCCTCCACAGTGCCTCATGCACTGCCCTCTGCTCCCTCATTACTGGAGGCTAGCATTGGTGACCAGGCTGGGCTGGTCTGGAACAGGGGCAGGCGGACGAATTCGGGAGTATGCCAGGGGTGCAGGAACATGAAGAGCTGTTGGGTGTGATGGACCGCTTGTAGCAACCCCACGGGCTGGAGCACCGCTGGAACCAAGAATGGCGGCCAGAATCAACCATTACTGGAAAAGGTGCTCGCTGAGGTACTGAAACAACACAGCACCAGAAAACGATGAGGCCCTCAAAGTAAAAAGTGTCAACAGCCAAATCTGGGGGCATGTGGGTCACACATCCAGACCCAAGAACTCAAGCTACAGCGGATCCTAAGGCTCCTGACGTCGGCCATCACAGCCTTTGCTCGTTCCGTGGAGACCACGGAGATGGATACCTGCCAGCAGGATGTGCTGGCATTAATGTGTACCACACAATTTGAGATCAACAATCTCCGGAGGGAAACATAAGACCTGCCCTCAATCCCAAATTTGCTGGCTTGTGTAAAGCCCCAGCTGCGGAGACGGACGCGCTGCCATTTGGGAAAGATTTCAATAAAAACTGAAGGAGATGCAGGAAGCATCAAAAACCTTCGGCCTAATGAGGGCAGGCCCCGGGACGAGCAAACCAAGACCTCCGATACCCAAGTGGCAGCACCCCACGGCATCCACCAGTCGACGTCCGCAATATGGGACTGGTGAACGCTTGGGGTCCGCACATTATCCCCAAAGATCTTTCAGATCAGGGCCCGCAGCGGACCCTCTGGAAAATGCGCCTCCCCCCAACATCGCCAGCAGGTCAGAACAAAATCTTCAGGAAAATTAAGAAACAGAATCGCTTTTCCACCTCTTCACAGAGTGTGGATCCGTCACGATTTATTCCGAACAGCTCTGTCACAGAGGACTCTGTGATTTACGGACTGGTCCCAGGGACGCATTCAGAGTCTGACGTCAAGTGCTGCTGGAAGGTCATCAACTCGGTGAAAGATGCTCTTTGGTCTGCCCGAGTATTGTTAACCTCCCAGTGGAGCGAGATGTCCATCGGGGAATGTTGCCGACTGGCCTGCTGCAGACTGCAGGAGTATGTGCTGAGGGACGCACTGAAGCTTGGTGCAGCCAACACCAAGGCTCTGTGGGGAGGACCGCAGTCTAGGGTCCTTCTGCTGCTGGACATGTGGGGCAGCGTGTGGTCGTGATGCCCCTCAAAAATAAGGGAAGGGATTCCATGCCAGTGGGCCACATGAGTGGCAAGAGTGTGGGGGTGAATTTGTGTAATTTGTGTAAACAGTATTGAATGTATGTGTAGCCTCCGAGACTGTGGGATGGGGTTTTCTAAGGATCATGTATTGTACTTATTTATTTCTTGAATAAAGTATATTTTGAAATTTAAATTAAAAGTTTCCTCTACATATTGGCTTAGAAAACCATCCCGTTTACATTCCAGGAAATCCTCCTCCTCAACGTTGTTACCAAGTTCGTTGGCCCAATCTATATGTAGATTAAAGTTACCCATGATAACTGTTGTACCTTTGCTACACGCATCCCTAATTTCCTGTTTGATGCAATCCCCAACCTCCCTACTGCTGTTTGGTGGTCTGTATACAACTCCAACAAGCGATTTCTGCCCTTGGCTATTTCACAGTTCTACCCATACAGATTCTACAGCATCCAAGCTAATTCTCTCCTTACTATTGCATTAATCTCCTCTTTAACCAGTAATGCCATCCCACCTCCTCTTCCTTTCTGTCTAGCCTTCCTGAATATTGACTCCCCCTGCACATTGAGCTCCCAGCCTTGGTCACCAGGGAGTCATGTCTCTGTAATCCCAACTATATCATATCCGTTAACTACTAGCTGTGCATTCAATTCATCCACCTTATTACGAATGCTCCTCACATTAAGGCACAAAGTTTTCAGGTTTGTTTTTCTATTCTCCCCTCTACCTTTTTGTTTCTGTCCCTTTGTTACGGCCGTCTGTCTACTTGCTGTCCCCATCCCCCTGCCCTGTTAGTTTCAACGTGATCTTTCCTACACTCTCTTTCCCATTAACTGCACGCATACGCTTCCACTTGTTCACCCCACCCCCCACTGTTTAGTTTAAACCCACTCGTGCCGGAATGTCAGTCCCTCTCCAATTAAGGTGCAACCCGTCCCTTTTGTACAGGTCACCCCTGCCCCAGAAGAGATCCCAGTGTCTAAAAATCTAAATCCCTGCCCCCTGCACCAGCTCCACAGCCACCTATTCAGATCCCCTTTCTCCCTGTTCTTACCCTCACTAGCACGAGAGTGAGGGAGTGGGGGAGGTTTGAAGTGGTGCCTTAGTACAGGGGCTGAAATATGCTTTAGCTGCTGCCCATTGGTCTCATCATGTCAGCAAACTGTGTGTGGAAACCAGTGACCGGTCTCAGCAACAGTACCGCGGCAGACCAGGGGAGGGCGACACAGGCTCTGCTCACAACACTGGCAGAGGCAGGTTGTAGATGGAGATAGTGTAGAGAGGATTGGAAAGGAGGTAGAGGTGAGAGAGAGGGAGATGGAGAGAGAGAGGTGAGAGGTGAGAGGGGGGAGAGAGAGAGGTGAGAGGTGAGAGGTGTTGGAGAGGAGGGAGGTAGAGGTGAGAGAGAGAGGTAAATGGAGAGGTGAGAGGGAGAGGTGGAGATGAGAGGGAGATGGAGGTGAGGGGTTGAGTGAGGGAGAGGTGAGGGGGAGAGGTGGGAGAGAGGGGTGGGTGTGAGTGTGGCGAGGGATGGGGGAAGGTGGAGATGAGGGCTATGGAGGTGAGGTTGTAGTGAGGGAGAGGTGGCGGTGGAGGTGGAGGGATGGCGGTGCGGGTTGGTGCGGGCGAGGTGAGGGTGCGCGGTGGCGACTGGGCGTTCGTGGTAGTTGGTTGCTGAGGAGCTGCGGCCGGCCCTGCGGCGGCTGCCAGGGCGATCTGCGGGCGGGCGCGATGCGGAGGGGTCGAGAGGGGGTGTCTAGTGGGGAGGCAGGGGTGGTGGGCGAGTCGGGAGGGAGGTAAGAGGAGAGTGAGAGAGGGAGTGCGAGGGAGAGGTGGGAAGGATAGGTGAGAGAGTGAGTTGAGAGATAAGGTGAGAGGAGTGAGAGGGAGACGTGGAGGGATGAGAGGGAGAGAGGTGACAGCTCAGAAGGGGGAAGTTTGGAGTGGGTCTCGAACCTACAACCCCCTTGTCTCAGAGTCTGGGACAGTCGGAGAGGCTGGCAGGTGGACGCAGGGCCGAGCGGCCTGAGACAGGCTGCCAATGGAGTCTCTCTCACTCTCGCTCTCTCTCCACTGATCGGAGTCTGTCACTCCCTCTCTCTCTCTCAGGGGGATATCTGTGCACTGACTGGTGTCTCTCAGTCCCTCTCTCTCTCGCAGGGGGATATCTATTCACTGACTGGTGTCTCTCAGTCCCTCTCTCTCAGTGGTCAAGCTGTTCACTGACAAGTGTCTCTCAGTCCCTATCTTTCTCAGGAGGATATCTGTACACTGACCAGTGTCATTCAGTCCTCTCGCAGAGGATTATCCTTGCATTGACCGATATCTCTCACTCAATTTCATAGCATTTCAGGCAGAGTGCAGGCCGCCATACTCGATTTCACAGCATTTCAGGCAGAGTGCAGGCCGCCAAATGTAGGTTCCTTACAATCAGAGACAGGTGAATTTATGATGGGAACCAAAGAAATGGCAGACCAGTTAAACCAGTACTTTGTTCTGTCTTCACTAAGCAAGACACAAACAATCTCCCAGAAATACTAGGGGGCCAAGGAACTAGTGGGAGGGAGGAACTGAAGGGAATCCACATTAGTCAGGAATTGGTGTTAGGTAAACTGTTGGGACTGAAGGCAGATAAATCCCCAGGACCTGATGGTCTGCATCCCAGAGTACACAAGGAGGTGGCCCCAGAAATTGTGGATGCATTGGTGATCATTTTGCAATGTTCTCTTGATTCTGGATTGGTTCCTGTGGACTGGAGGGTAGCCAATGTAACCTCACATTTTAAGAAAGGAGGAAGGGAGACAATGGGGAATTATAGACCAGTTAACCTGACATCGGTAGTGGGGATGATTCTTGAGTCAATTGTTATAGATGTTATAGCAGTGCATTTGGAAAGCAGTGACAGGATCGGTCAAAGTCAGCATTAATTTATGAAGGGATAAACATGCTTGATTAATCTTCTGGAATCTTTTGAGGATGTAACAAGTAGAATGGATAAGAGAGAGCCAGTGGATGTGGTGTATCTGGACTTTCAAAAAGTCTTTGACAAGGTCCCACACAAGAGACTGGTGTGCAAAATTAGAGCATGTGGTATTTTTTTATTTATTTTTTTATTATGAAACTACTTTTATTCAAAAAATAAACATAAACATAGAGTATTAACAGAATCAAAGACTGCCTATGCTGACAGTTTACAAACAAATGATCGTCAAATTAATAACATCAACGTCAACTGGACCCACGAATGGCCGTTGAAGGTCGAGTGTTCCGTTTATCAACAAAACACTCGACCTTCAACGGCGACCAGTATTCATGGAAAGCCTCCAAAGTCCCCATGGACACCACGTGTTCCCTCTTAACACTTAAAATTATCAAATTAAAATATTAACATTTTTATCGATAATATATTCAACCTCCTGTGGTGACCAGCGTGCACAGGAGACCTCCACAGTCCCCATGGACACTGCGTGTTCCTTTTCTAGGGACACGCGAGCTCGGACGTAACCCTGGAAAAGGGGCATGCAGGCGACCGGTGTGCAGCCATCGACTGCCCGCTGCCTGGACCCGCGAATGGCCATCTTGGCCAGGCCCAGGAGCAGACCGACAGGGAGGCCCACTCCTCCCTCCCATCCTTCCCCCCTCTGCACTGGATGCCCATAAATCAATAATGTTGGACTAAAATGTAGCCAAAACTTGAGGACCAGCCCTTTCAGATATTCGAACAGTGGCTGCAACCTCTCACACTCTATGTACACATGGAACACGGTCTCTTCCTCACCGCAGAAATGACAAGCAGGGGAAGAGTCCGTGAACCGGCTCAAATACCTATTACAGGCCACGGCTTTGTGCAACACTCTCCACCCCAGGTCCCCGATGTAAAGGGGGAGGACTCCCTTGAAGAGAGACCTCCACTGGGGACCGCTCCCCTCGTCAGGTGGTAACACGGACCGCCAGGGTGTGTCTGGACGAAAGACGAGGGCGAGGAAGTGGAGAGTGTGCAGGAGCAGCCTGTACAGTACGCGCCTCTCCGCGTCACAGAACGGTACGTTGGGCATCTCGGAAAGGCGGCTCATGTTGCATGGGGCCGACTCTCGGGGAGGGACCCGGGCCTTGGGCCCTATGAACAATTCCGACTGAACGGGGGCAAGCTCATCCGGAATCGTTCCATGCACACGTCTCTCCTCAACACCCACCATCACAGCCACGACACCCCCCTCTCCCTGAGGAGTAGGGCCCTGGCTGAAGGTGACCAAATTCCTGGCCTTCAAGAGGTCACGGTAAAAGCCAGGCAACTCCCGCCTAGCGCGTCGACTCATGCCCGCTAATGGGAGCCGTGAGCCCTCCTGAAGGCAGCGCCCCTGGCGTAAAAAATACGTCGCCAACACGTGCCATTTAGGAGGGTAGTCCGAGTAGATGTACCTCCGCAGGGTCCTGAGTCGGAGAGCCGCCACCTGGGTGCGAATACAGACCAGCGCCTGACCACCCTCCTCCAATGGGAGACTCAGAACCCCAGCAGAGACCCAGTGGTTCCTCTCGCCCCAGAAGAAGTTGACCAATCTCCTCTGTAACATGGTTATAAAATAAGAGGACGGGACCATAGTGGCCATCCGGTACCACAGCAGAGAGGCCACCAGCTGGTTAATAACTACAGCCCTGCCCCGGTAAGCGAGCACACCAAGTAGGCCGGACGAACGTCCCAGCCGGGCAATCACCTTCGCCTCCAGCTCCTGCCAGTTCGCCGGCCACCCCCTCTCATCGGGACTCAGGTAGACCCCCAGATAGAGGAGGTGCGTGGTATTCCACGCAAAACCTGCCATCTCCTCCGGCAGGGAGTCCACCTGCCACCCACCCACCAAGAGACCAGAACACTTCCCCCAGTTGATCTTGGCGGAGGAAGCAGCTGAGAAAACCTGCTGGCACTCACGCATCCTCCGCTGGTCAACAGGGTCGGTGAACATCAGAATGACATCATCGGCGTAGGCCGAGAGGACCACCTCCATCCCCGGCCCCGGTAAAGCCAGGCCTGTCAACCGCCTCCGGAGAAGGCACAGGAAAGGCTCAACACAGATGGAGTACAGCTAGCCGGACATGGGACATCCCTGACGAACACCCCTCTCAAAGGAAAAGGGGGCCAACAAAGAGCCGTTGACCTTAACAAGGCATTCTACAGCAGTGTATAAAAGTCGAACCCAGGCCACAAAGTGTGGTCCAAATCCGAACGCCTGCAGAGTCCCCAGAAGGTAATCATGCTCCACCCTGTCGAACGCCTTCTCCTGGTCGAGGGAGAGAAAGGCGACCGACAGACCAGCTCCCTGGGTCAGATAGATCAGGTCCCGGACTAGATGAACATTGTCCTGGATGGACCGGCCCGGGACTGTGTACGACTGGTCAGGGTGGATCACCTGGGACAGCACGGGACCCAGGCGATTCGCAAATGCCCGGGCAAAAACTTTATAGACCGTGCTGAGGAGAGAGACCGGGCGCCAATTCTTCAAAAGGCGGAGATCGCCCTTCTTGGGCAGCAGGACAACAACTGCCCTGCGCCACGAGAAGGGCATCTCCCCAGTCGCCAGGCTCTCTCCCAGGACCTTCATATAGTCATCCCCCAGGACATCCCAGAAGGCTCTAAGGTATTCCACAGTCAGCCCATCCAGCCCTGGAGACTTGCCCCCCCTGAGCTGGTGCAGGGCACCAGTCATCTCCTCCAGAGTTAGGGGATCACCAAGGTGTTCAGCCACATCATTGCACACAGCGGGTAAGCCCTCCCACAGGACCTCTTGTGCCTCCCCACTCGATGTGCCTGCCGAGAACAGAGTCTTGTAGAAAGACCCAACCGAGGCACCAATGCTCTCTGGATCTGTGACAGAGGAGCCATCATCCGCAAACAGCTCAACAAGCTGCCTGCGGGCTCCTCGCCCCTTCTCCAGAGAAAAGAAAAAGGGGGAGGCGCGGTCCAGATCGTGTAACATCTGGACTCGCGACCTCACATACGCACCCCGGGCTCTCCTAAGTTGCAAGTCCCTCAGTGCTCCCTTCTTCTCCTGGTATTCCTCCCACTTACATGAAGCCCCACCAGTCTGATCCAGACGTGCCTCCGAGTCGAGCAACTCTCTCTCCAGCCGTCCGATCTCAGAGTCCTGCCCCTTGGTCGACCCCCTCACGTAGTCCTGGCAAAACAGACGGACGTAGGCCTTCCCCACGTCCCACCACTGCCTTAGGGAAAGGAAACGCCCCTGCCTCGCTCTCCACCTCGCCCAGAACTGCCTGAATGAATCCTGGAATCGGCGATCCTCCAACAGCTGGCTATTAAAATGCCAGTACGCGGACCCAGCCCGTGTGCGCATCGGGATAAAATCCACTCGCACCAGGCAATGGTCCGAGCATGGTGCTGGCTGCATGGAGGCCGCCGAAACACAGGAGACATAGGCCTTGGACACGTATAAATGATCAATACGGGAACCACCACCCTCAAACCTGTACGAGAAGGCGTTCGAGTCGGGGTGGAAATTCCGCCAAGCATCTACCAGCTCAAAAGAGTCCACCATCTCCCTTAGAGTCTTTACTGCACCCGGGTCACGCTGAACGCCAGAGCGATCTCTTGCCTCGAGGGCACAATTAAAATCTCCCCCAAGGAAAACACACTCCCCACGGTCGATAGTATTTAACAACGTGGTCACTTCCCTTGTTAAGCGCGTCTGCATTACGCCGATCTTGGGGGCGTACACATTAATGAAGTGTAATGGCATGCCATCCAAGCGCACGGCCAGATACAGTAAACGGCCTGGTACAATGTCCTGCACCTTGAGGATCTCTGGCTGGAAAGACGGGGCCAACAGGAAGGCCACTCCACTCGAATTGGAGCTGAGATGACTCATGTAGATCCCCCCCTCCCACTCCAGGAGCCAGGTGGGTTCATCACTAGCCACAGTGTGTGTTTCCTGCAGGAAGCTCACCGCATACCTCCCGTCCCTGAGCACTGAGAGATGGTGAAACCTACGGAGAGACCCCCTGCCCCCATTGATATTCAGGCTGGCTATAGTGAGCTTCATTTTGAGAGTACACTAGGTCTTTTACCCGCCCCCGGTGAAGGATTGGAGCCGCCCCTAACCTTCTGCACTCTCTTTAGGGTCTGAAAAAGCTCTTGGAACTGGCGCCTCTCATTTCTTATTAGCCCCGCCTCATTCCCCTTCTTCTGAAGGATGGCATGAATGGACTGCATGGGCGCCCTCAGATCCCACCAGCGGTCGACAGCCAAATCCAGCTTGTTCCTACTCCCTCTAGTGTCCTTTAAGAACTTCCGAAGTTCCCAGACTTCGACAAGTCGAGACACGGGGCCGCGGGTGGAGCAGTCAGATAACTCACTGTCGATGGACTCCGCGTACCCCACTTCCTCGCACTCAATGTCCGAGCCCGAAGTTGGAAGATTATTACTCTCAGCCGCCTCACTCACCCCTCCCTGTGAGGTGAGCATTTCAGCCACATCACACAGTCCCTCCTCTGTCATCATCCCACTTCCAGGATCAGTGACCGGGGCAGGTACCATTGCTTCTGACTGCGGCAAGCTAACTGACAATTGGCCATTCTCCTGCACGCTCCCACCGCCCTCTGTAACCGGATTGGGAACAGTGAAGTCGGACCAAGTCTCCGGGCCTTGCTGTGAGCGGGCCTGCCTGGAGTCCGACCGAAGGACACGATCTGAAATGATCTTACCCTCCTCCTCATCCAAGGTACCCGCCCCTGCACCATCACCCAGAGAGTCCCCGTCCCCCTTCAACAGGTGAATCACCTCACTGTGGCCCTCAGGGGCCGATGTTACTGGAGTCCCCCTTACTCCCTCATCCAGTGGGGCATCACACCCCTCAACTGGGCTTGTAGCCTCAACAGGGAGCTCCTGTTGGGGACCTACCTCCTCACCCAAATTCTCCCCTTCAGGCTTTCCCTGGTCATCCACTAAGCTAGCAGATGCGTTCTCTGAGGGAACAGCCCCCATGAGTAATATATCGCCACTCTCAGGTGGTCCCTGACCTACAGAGGCATCCTCCCCCTCATGGGAAGCGTGCCCTGGGTTCTGTACCTCAACAGGAGGGGAAGGTCCCCCTTCAGGTTGCCCCTGACCTACAGGGCCCTTCTGTGTATCGGAGGATCCATGCCTCCTCCTCTTCCAACCACTGGCGTGCGGTGGTACGGTGAGCTCCATTGCAGAAGCCTCTATCTCCGCGCTACCATCTATCTCAGAGGCGTGCACAAAATTCTCTGCTGCCAGGAGTCCCGCTTGGAGGTGGTCATCTCCTAGGGGACCCGCCTGGAGATGTTTCTTCTTTTTCTTGACTTTCTTCCCCCGCTGTTGCTCCCAAACCTTCCCATCCACCCCACGCACTTCTCCGGCATCCACCGCCACAGGTACTGGACATGGGGGAGGTGGGGGGATAGGGGTTAGGGGTAGGGGAGTACTGCCTTCACAGGCCACCTTGGGTAAAACCAGCAGTCCCAGATGGGCCAGTAGTGCTTTCCCGGGCCATCGTGGTGGAACTGACAGCCCGGGTCCTGGGACAATTCCTGCGAAAATGCCCCACCTTTTTGCAAGCGTGACAACGCACTTGGCCCGCGTTCCAGAACACGCGATAGGAGAAATTATCCACCTCCACCTCAAAACTCCCCTCCGTGTCCGTCCCCTGAGCCAACTGTATATACACGCGACGCTTGAACGTATATATATGTTGCATCTCAGGATCGTCAAACCTGTACAATAGTTTGGTGAGCCCTGACCGCACCTCCCCCAGCTTCCTTACATGTGGGATCAGGAGCGCATCTGGAACAAAAGTGGGAACGTTGGACAGAATGACCGGCAAAGCAGGACCCCCCCATGGGTCCACCACCGTGAAATTCCCGCCTGCTGTTACCCCCCTTTCCAGAGCCAGAGCCACTGCCTTTTCTGTCTTTAATAGAACAACAACCTTCCCTCTGACCACCGCGCCCGAGACTATGGCTTTCTTGCCAACAGTCTCACCCAGCGCATCTAGAAAGGCCTTGAAGGGCAGGTTGCTCTGCATGTACATTTTTATACCATATGTGCGCCCCATCAACTCGTGACCCTCAGTCTCCTAGACTGCCGACCGTGCGACAGCTGCATAACTCTGAGGAGCTGTCATCTTTAGGGCGTGGCACAACACACAAAATATCAGTACTTTATAATCCAAGCAGTCTTTCTGCTGTTGCTGCACCTCCACTCCCTTCCAACAGTTAAGTAGTCTTGTGAAGTCTTTCTTGGCAAGTAACAGAAGCAGTCTCCTGATAAGATAGGAAGTGTCCATGCCAACCCTTCCCGTCGTTAAAAATGGAGCTTCCAGAGGCTTCTTTCCCAGGTCTCCGCTGCCTCCTCGGCTTCAAGGAGATCCAAAGCACTATTGCCGTTCTTACCCAGCACACCTAGGCCGGGCAAGTCGGTGTAGGAGGGAGCTTTCCGATGTTACTGTCCACTAACACTGTTCAGACTCAGCTCCGACTTGTACAAGTGTAACCTGGCCTTCCGCCAACCACAGGCTCTCCTACGACTTTACAGATAGACTGACAAATCCACCCTAATTAGAGGAATCCTTGAAACAAAGAAAGTCTTTGCAGATCGACAAAGCTCTGAACTGCAAAGTCTGACTGCTGTTGTTTCTCCCTGCCAAACAAATCCTTCCGAAAGTTCATCAAAACCTCCCCGCCAGCAGAAACGCTCCTCTCCTGGCACCGCTCTGGGAGTGTTAGTGTGTTGGTGTTGATGTTTTGATGTGGATGTGTTGTTGTTGTTGGTGCATTGATGTTGTTGTTGGTGTGTTGTTTCTGGTGTGCTGTTGTTGGTGTGTTGTTGATGTTGTTGTTATGGTTTTGGTGGGTGTGTTGTTGTTGGTGTGTTGTTGTTGGTGTTTTGGTGTTGGTGTGCTGGTGTTGTTGATGTTGTTGGTGTGTTGTTGGTGTTCTTGTTCTTGTTTTGGTGTTGGTGGGTGTGTTGTTGTTGGTGTGTTGTTGTTGGTGTTTGGTGTTGGTGTGTGTTGTTGGTGTGTTGTTGTGTTGCTTTTGGTGCTGTTGTTGTTGATGTTGTTGGTGTGTCGTTGGTGTTGTTCTTGTTTTGGTGTTGGTGTGTTGTTGGTGTTGTTGTTTTGGTTTTGGTGGGTGTGTTTGCTGTTTGTTATTTGTTGGTTGTTGTTTTTGGTGTTTTGTTTGTTAGTTGTTGTTTGGTTGTTATGTGTGTTTGTTGTTGTTTCTTTTTTTTTGGTGTTTGGTGTTTGTTGTTGGTGTTGTTGGTGTGTTAGTGTGTTGTTGGTATCGTTGTCGTCGTTGTTGTTGTTGGTATTTTCGCCACCGCCGCCTTCACCAAGCCAGAAGCACGGCAATTTAATCTCCGACACAAAAGGAGACCGATGGCCCTGACTTGAGGGAACCAAGATGAAACGGTTGAGGGGCAACGGGGCAGAAGCTTGGTAAGTGTGTCGATGGAAGAGGGAGGGAGGGTGAGGAGAGGAGATGGAGGGGAGAGTGGGTGAATGCGCTGTTTGCGGGAAATGAGACGACAGAAGCTCCCTGCGACTTTGACGATGCGTGATCTCGACTCCCACTGCCGTGAAGACCAGACACCGGAGGATGGAGCTGGTGACAATGGCTGTACTACATCGGGGTGAGAGGCGATGCCAGACGCAGCGCTCCGACCTGC
Organism: Amblyraja radiata; assembly: GCF_010909765.2. Taxonomy (NCBI): domain Eukaryota; kingdom Metazoa; phylum Chordata; class Chondrichthyes; order Rajiformes; family Rajidae; genus Amblyraja; species Amblyraja radiata. Next base: position 318,714 of record NW_022630165.1, read on the forward strand.
CAGTCCCCTCGACCCGAGTAGTAGCTGTCAACGGGACTTGTGCAGCTCAATGTCGGAGCTCACGATCTGCACCGACACAGTTTAATTATGGTGAGTCGAAGTCAGCCCTGCTCTGGGAGTAGAATAAAGCGGCCTTTTCACGGGGCGACTTGACGCAAGAGTTAACCGGAGTTTAACATCGTGGGAACCTCGTGCGATAACAGTGCGGCATTCGTGGACCACCGTAGCGCTAACGGCAGGTCATCGTGTAACTTGGTCACTCGGGAGAAAATTCAAGAAAGTTTGAATTTCTCCAAGATTGACTTGTACATTTGTGGTTGAGTATTGCAACATTCTATGAACGTAGTGGCCAGTGCGATATCCGTAATAACTCTTGCGGGTACCGTGGGAACTCCTGCGAACGGTGAACCCGGAAGCTGGACAGAAGGAACAGAAGGTGAGTAAAAATTATCTTATGTGGGATTGAATTTAAAAAATAAATAAAAATAAAGATTTGCATCCGCATATGGGCATCAACTTATTCATGAGTTATGTTAATGAGATTCAAGAAAATAACTATAATCTTTAAAAGGGACTTTAAAAGGGACTTTACTGAAAGGTTACGCATTTTTATGGTCCGTGAGAAATTTTTCACATGTACTTCTTTGAGAGATACAGGTCGGAGTCCTCGGGTCCAGGGGTCCGGAACGCTACCAATCAATGTTGTACAGAGACCCGTGTAAGGAGTGAACTGTACATGCTGGTTTAAACCGAAGACAGACACAAAAAGCTGGAGTAACTCAGCGAGTCAAGCAGCATCTCTGGAGAAAAAAAGCTGATGTTTCGGGACGAGACACATCTTCAGACTCAATTCCGATTAGGCTGTCTGAAGAAGGGTTCCGGTGTTGGGGGAGTCCAGAACCAGGGTCCCAGTTTTACAGCCTACCGTGGGAACTCTTTAACTCAGTAAAGTAAAGTAGCCTTTATTGTCATATCAGCGCACAGGCAGCAGTTGACTGTTGCTCTATTCAGTTTCCCAGGGGGTCAGGACGGGACTGGAGTTGGGAGAGAAAGGTGGGGGAGTCGAGGGAGAGGAGGGGGAGACAGATGGGGGTGTGTTCATTTACTGACGGCGGGTGTCTGTCACTGAAACAGGCAGGTGAGATTTCACATCCACCTTGTGTGTGCCTCTCTCTCTCTCTCCCTCCCTCTTACACAGGCTGAGAGACTCTGCCTCTGTGAGTGTACGTCTCTTTCTCCCCCTCTCCCACACACAGTAAGACCGAGGTACTGTGCTCAGTCCATCTGTGTCTCCCACATACACAGTAAAATATGTCTCCAAATGAGCCAATTCAACCAAGGGAGGATATATATAGTGTGTGAAAAAAAAAGTTACATCATTTGTGTCACGTGTAGTTCACGATGTTCATTCAAGATTTAACGGGAATGCTCGGGAAACGGACAAGTCACTCGCACAAATAGCAGAAATGCCGAGTACCGTGGGAACTCTTTATCTACTGCCGTTATATCGTGCGAGACTCGTGCTGGACCACGACCTCTTCACTCTGGTGACATCTTGCGTCAACTCGCCCCGTGAAAAGGCCGCTTTAGGGAGTAAAATCTTGACTACTTGACTACTGGCGGCCCGGCCCGGGTGGAGCGGGAGCGTTGACAGTTGGTGGGATCTCAGCGACCATCTCAGTGGCCAAATGGGCCCGTTTCCACCCTGTATCTTTCACTTAATCAATTTAAGAAGTCGATTCACCAAGGTCTCTCTGAAAGCTAGGACTGAGTAACTTGCTATGTGTCTCTAATGCTGGGGGAGATGTATAGCAAATAAAGATCACCTCTCCGTTTCCCAGTCAACCGTCAGGCAGCCCTCACATTGAATCACAGCAGAGCTCAGTCTGAGCTTGTACTGGTAGCTCAGTCCTGGAGGAAGAGGCGTGCTGATCTCAGATAAATCCCAACAATAAATAAATCCCCGTGAATATCTGGTTTGGGCCAGGCATTGGCGGTCTTTGGAAGCTCAGCGCTGGGAGCTGAGGTGGGAACAGCCGTCACCGTCGCCGTCCGAACGCCCCCAGTGGTATGTGGTATTGGGAGTAGGGTATTTACATGGATAGAGAACTGGTTGGCAGACAGGAAGCGAAGAGTAGGAACTGCTAGAATCAGTTATTAAAGTTGGGATAGCAGCACATTTGGAAAGTGGTGAAATCATTGGACAAAGTCAGCATTGATTTATGAAAGGTAAATCATGTCTGACGAATCTTATAGAATTTTTCGAGGATGTAACTAGTAGAGTGGATAAGGGAGAACCAGTGGATGTGTTATATCTGGACTCCCAGAAGGCTTTCGACAAGGTCCCACATAAGAGATTAGTATGCAAACTTAAAGCACACGGTATTGGGGGTTCAGTATTGATGTGGATAGAGAACTGGCTGGCAGACAGGAAGTAAAGAGTAGGAGTAAACGGGTCCTTTTCACAATGGCAAGCAGTGACTAGTGGGGTACCGCAAGGCTCAGTGCTGGGACCCCAGCTATTTACGATATATATTAATGATTTGGACGAGGGAATTGAATGCAGCATCTCCAAGTTTGTGGATGACACGAAGCTGGGGGGCACTGTTAGCTGTGTGGAGGATGCGCGGAGGCTGCAAGGTGACTTGGATAGGCTGGGTGAGTGGGCAAATGCATGGCAGATGCAGTATAATGTGGATAAATGTGAGGTTATCCACTTTGGTGGCAAAAACAGGAAAGTAGACTATTATCTGAATGGTGGCTGATTAGGATAGGGGGAGATGCAACGAGACCTGGGTGTCATGGTACACCAGTCATTAAAAGTAGGCATGCAGGTGCAGCAGGCAGTGAAGAAGGCGAATGGTATGTTAGCATTCATAGCAAAACGATTTGAGTATAGGAGCAGGGAGGTTCTACTGCAGTTGTACAGGGTCTTGGCGAGACCACACCTGGAGAATTGCATACAGTTTTGGTCTCGTAATCTGAGGAAGGACATACTTGCCATAGAGGGAGTACAGAGAAGGTTCATCAGACTGATTCCTGGGATGTCAGGACTTTCATATGAAGAAAGACTGGATAGACTCGGTTTGTATTCGCTAGAATTTAGAAGATTGAGGGGGGATCTTATAGAAACTTACAAAATTCTTAAGGAGTTGGACAGGCTAGATGCAGGAAAATTGTTCCCGATGTTGGGGAAGTCCAGAACAAGGGGTCACAGTTTAAGGATAAGGGGGAAATCTTTTAGGACTGAGATGAGAAAAACATTTTTCACACAGAGAGTGGCGAATCTCTGGAATTCTCTGCCACAGAAGGTAGTTGAGGCCAGTCCATTGTCTATATTTAAGAGGGAGTTAGATGTGGCCCTTGTGGCTAAAGGGATCAGGGGGTATGGAGAGAAGGCAGGTACAGGATACTGAGTTGGATGATCAGCCATGATCATATTGAATGGCGGGGCAGGCTCGAAGGGCCGAATGGCCTACTCCTGCACCTATTTTCTATGTTTCTAAAAGCAGGAACATGATTATAATCCAATACAATTATTAGCCAAGTATGTTTTACAACATACGAGGAATTTCATTTGCCAAGTCAGTCATTCAAATAAAAAACAACGGAACGTACAAAATACATTTTAACATAAACATCCCCTACAGTTACTCCTCCACATGCCTCACTGTGATGAAAGTTCAATCTCTGCCCTTCTTTGTTATATTGAATGGCGTTCCAGGGTCGAAGGGCCGAATGGCTTACCTATTTTTCTATGTTTCTGTATTCATTGTCCTTATCTTGACATGCAGCACTCAGAAGCCACCTGCCGCTAATTGCAACACGTTCACTGTAATTATCTTTGTATCATGATTTACGCGGAACTGAGAAGCTGCAGTCCAATGTCAGTTATTAACACCTTAGGTATCCGGACCTTAGTACTCTGTTGCCAAGGGGACTAAGAAGCTGTGACCTTTGTAATATGTTTCATTAAAGTACCGATTATTTTATTAACACTTCAATCTACCTGACATTTGAACTTCCTCAGTTGGCATCTTTTTGGCGTATAAATGCACTGCTGTGTTGACTTAACATTGGCATCGTGATCACAGCCTTTGACTGAGACACATCTACCCTTGTGCAAGTTAAATAAACCGACTGTTGAATGTTAATGATTTGAGTCCTTGAGTCTTATAAACGGTCATGACTTGAACACTACTCAGCTACTCATGGCTTTAGTGAGAGGAGCGGAATAATGACCTCAAGGTTAATGAATGGTGCAAGACTCAAAGGGCTGAATATCCATGCCTACCTCTACAGAAGGGTCTCAACCCACAACATCACATACCCAGGCACTCCAGAGATGTTGCCTGACTCATTGAGTTACTTCAGCACTTTGTGTTCTACCTGCCTCTGCTCCTTAATTTGAACACCTGCCCTGTGATGGGTCCAAGAACCAAGAAAGCACACCAATGCCTCGATTTCCAGAGAAAGCTTAGGAAGTTTGGCATTTCCCCGACAACTCTCACCAACTTCTACAGATGCACCATAGAAAGCATTTGATCAGGATGCATCACAGCTTGGTTTGGGAACAACTCCATCCAAGACATCAAGAAATTACAGCGAAAAGTGGTCGCAGCCCAGACCATCACTCAAACCAACCTCCCTTCAATTGTCTACATTTATATCTCACGCTGCCTCGGCAAGGACAGCAGCATAATCAAGGATGAGTCACACCCTGGCCACTCTCTCTTCTCCCCTCCCCCATCAGGCAAAAGGTACAGAAGTGTGAAAACACACAGAACCTACAGTTTCTTCCCAGCTGTTATCAGACAACTGAATCATCCTACCACAACCAGAGTGCCGTGCTGAACAACAATCTACTTTTTTGATGACCCTTGGACATCCTTCATCGGACTTTGCTGGCTTTACCTTGCACGAAACGTTACTCCCTTATCATGTATCTATACACTGTAAATGGATCAATTATAATCATTTATTGTCTTTCTGCTGACTGGTTAGCATGCAATAAAAAGCTTTTCACTGTACTTTGGTACACGTAACAATAAACTAAACTAAAGAGGGGGTTCCATCGAGAACAAAGAGAGACCATTGGGGACGTTATTCAACACTTTGTAACTTTGTCAGCGACTCTTTGCATACTTTGTGTATTGTCTGCAAAACAAAGAATTTCACTGTGACATGTCACGTGTGATAATAAAGTTTCATTCATGCATTCATTCACTCACACACTCACACACTCACTCGCACTCAAACACTCGCACACTCACACACTCACTCGCACTCAAACACTCGCACACTCACACACTCACTCACACACTTGCGCACTCACACTCTCGCACACTCACACACACACACTCACACACGCACACACACACTCGCACACTCGCACACTCACACCCTCGCATACTCACACACTCACTCGCGCACTTGCACACTCGCACACTCCCTCACACACCCGCACACTCACACTTTCGCCCACTCACACACACACTCGCACACTCGCACACTCGCACACTCACTCACGCACTCCCACACTCGCACACTCACACACTTGCACACTCGCACACTTACACACACACACTCGCACAGTCGCACACTCGCACACTCACACACTCACACACTCACTCACCCACTCGCACACTCGCACCCTCGCACTCTCGCACACTCGCACACTCACCCACTCGCACACTCGCACACTCACACACTCGCACACTCACACACTCACACACTCGCACACTCACACACTCACACACTCACCCACTCACCCACTCACACACTCACACACTCACACACTCGCACACTCACCCACTCGCACACTCGCACACTCACCCACTCACACACTCACGCAGTCGCACACTCGCACTCTTGCACACTCACACACTCACCCACTCACCCACTCGCACACTCACACACTCGCACACACACTCACTCACACACTCACACACTCACACACACACACACTCACACACTCGCACACTCGCCCACTCACACACTCACACACTCACACACTCACACACACACACTCACACACTCACACACTCACACACTCACACACTCACACTCACACACTCACACATTCGCACACTCACCCACTCACACACTCACACACTCGCACACTCACCCGATATTGTCTTCTTCCAGACAAGTTACTGGACTGGAAGCTAATGTTCTATCTAGAGGGTTAAATCAAGAACATGAGTTCAAATCACAACCTAGCAGATGGAGAAGTTAAATTCAAGTAATTAAATAAATTGTCATTTAAAAAAAATGCCAGACTGAATAGTAATGATCAGACTGAACGTCATTTTTTTCAGATTGAGTCTGAAGATGGTTTCCGACCCGAAACATCACCCATCCCTTTTCTCCAGACAGGCTGCCTGACCCGCTGAGTGACTCTAGCACTTTGTGTCTATCTTTGGTATAAAGCAGCACTTGCAGTTCTTTGTTTCTACTGAACGTAACTATCCACCTGCTCACTAATATCCTTGAATGAAGGTGATTCCCCTAGTGTTGGGGGAAGGGGACTCTCTGGGTGACGGTGCTGGGGCGGGGACCCTGGGTGCGGAGGAGGGTAAGGTCGTTTCGGATCGTGTCCTTCGGTCGGACTCCAGACAGGCCCGCTTACAGCAAGGCCCGGAGACTTGTTCCGACTTCACTGTTCCCAATCCGGTTACAGAGGGTGGTGGGAGCGTGCAGGAGACTGGCCAATTATCAGATAGCTTGCCGCAGTCAGAGGCACCAGTACCTGCCCCTGTCACTGATCATGGGGGTGGGATGGTGACAGAGGAGGGACTGTGTGATGTGGCTGGAACGCCCACCTCACAGGGAGGGGTGAGCGAGGCAGCTGAGAGTAGCAACCTTCCGGACTCGGGCTCGGACTTTGAGTGCGAGGAGGAGGGGTACGGGGAGTCCATCGACAGTGAGTTGACGGACTGCTCCACCCGCGGCCCCGTGTCTCAACTTGTCGAAGTCTGGGAACTTCGGAAGTTCTTAAAAGACAGTAGAGGGACTAGGAACAAGGTGGATTTGGCTGTCGACCGCTGGTCGGACCTGAGGGCGCCCATGCAGTCCATTTATGCCATCCTTCAGTAGAAGGGGAATGAGGCGGGGCTAATAAGAAATGAAAGGCGCCAGTTCCAAGAGCCTTTTAAGGCCCTAAAGAGAGGGCAGAAGGTTAGGGGCGGCTCCAATCCTTCACCGGGGGCGGGTATAAGATCGAGTGTACATTCAAAATGAAGCTCACTATAGCCAGCCTGAATATCAATGGTGGCAGGAGGTCTCTCCGTAGGTTTCACCATCTCTCAGTGCTCAGGGACGGGAGGTACGCCGTGAGCTTCCTGCAGGAAACACACACTGTGGCTAGTGATGAACCCACCTGGCTCCTGGAGTGGGAAGGGGAGGTCTACATGAGCCATCTCAGCTCCAATTCGAGTGGAATGGCCTTCCTGTTGGCCCCGTCTTTCCAGCCGGAGATCCTCAAAGTGCAGGACATTGTACCAGGCCGTTTGCTGTATCTGGCCGTGTGCTTGGATGGCGTGCCATTACACTTCATTAATGTGTACGCCCCCAAGATCGGCGTAATGCAGACGCGCTTAACAAGGGAAGTGACCACGTTGTTGAACACTATCGACCGTGGGGAGTGTGTTTTCCTTGGGGGAGATTTTAATTGTACCCTCGAGGCGAGAGATCGCTCTGGCGTTCAATGTGACCCGGCTGCAGTAAAGACTTTAAGGGAGATAGTTGACACTTTTGAGCTGGTAGATGCTTGGCAGAATTTCCAGCCTGACTCTAACACATTCTCGTACAGGTTTGAGGGGGGTGGTTCCTGTATTGACTGTTTATACGTGTCCAAGGCCTATGTCTCCTGTGTTTCGGCGGCCTCCATGTGGCCGGCACCATGCTCGGACCATTGCCTGGTGCGAGTGGATTTTATCCCGACACGCACACGGGCTGGGTCCGCGTACTGGCATTCTAATAACCGGCTGTTGGAGGATCGCCGATTCCGGGATTGATTCAGGCTGTTCTGGGCGAGGTGGAGAGAGAGGCAGGGGCGTTTCCTTTCCCTAAGGCAGTGGTGGGACGTGGGGCAGGCCTACGTCCGTCTGTTTTGCCAGGACTACGCGAGGGGGTCGACCAAGGGGCGGGACTCCGAGATCGGACTGCTTGAGAGAGAGTTGCTCGACTCAGAGGCTCGTCTGGATCAGACTGGTGGGGCTTCGTGTGAGTGGGAGGAATACCAGGAGAAGAAGGGAGCACTGAGGGACTTGCAGCTCAGGGGGTCCCGGGGGCGTATGTGAGGTCGCGAGTACAGATGTTGCACGATCTGGACCGCGCCTCCCCCTTTTTCTTTTCTCTGGAGAAGGGGCGAGGAGCCTGCAGGCAGCTTGTAGAGTTGTTTGCGGATCATGGCTGCTCTGTTACAGATCCAGAGAGCATTGGTGCCTCGGTTCAGTCTTTCTACAGGACTCTGTTCTCGGCTGGCACATCGAGTGGGGAGGCGCAAGAGGGCTTACCCGCTGTGGGGAGTGGGAGGGATTACCCGCTGTGTGCAATGATGTGGTTGAACACCTGGATGATCCACTAACTCTGGAGGAGTTGACTGGTGCCCTGCACCAGCTCAGGGGGGGCAAGTCTCCAGGGCTGGATGGGCTGACTGTGGAATACCTTAGAGCCTTCTGGGATGTCCTGGGAGGTGACTATATGAAGGTCCTGGGGGAGAGCCTGGAGAGCCTGGGAGATGCCCTTCTCGTGGCGCAGGGCAGTCGTTGTCCTGCTGCCCAAGAAGGCCGATCTCCGCCTTTTGAAGAACTGGCGCCCGGTCTCTCTCCTCAGCACGGACTATAAAGTTTTTGCACGGGCATTGGCGAATCGCCTGGGTCCCGTGCTGTCCTAGGTGATCCACCCTGACCAGTCGTACACAGTCCCGGGCTGGTCCATCCAGGACAATATCCATCTGGTCCGGGACCTAATCCATCTGTCCCAGGGGGCTGGTCAGTTGGTTGCCTGTCTCTCCCTCAACCAGGAGAAGGCGTTAGACAGGGTGGAGCACGACTACCTTCTTGGGACTCTGCAGGCGTTCGGATTTGGACCACATTTTGTGGCCTGGGTCTGACTTTTATACACTGCTGCAGAATGCCTGGTTAAGGTCAACGGCTCTTTGTTGGCCCCCATTCCCTTTGGGAGGGGGGTTCGTCAGGGATGTCCCATGTCCGGCCAGCTGTATTCCATCTGTGTTGAGCCTTTCCTGTGCCTTCTCCAGAGGCGGTTAACAGGCCTGGCTTTACCGGGGCCGGGGATGGAGGTGGTTCTCTCGGCCTACGCCGATGATGTCATTTTGATGTTCACCAACCCTGTTGACCTGCGGAGGATGCATGAGTGCCAGCAGGTTTTCTCGGTTGCTTCCTCCGCCAGGATCAACTGGGGGGAGTGTTCTGGTCTCTTGGTGGGTGGGTGGCAGGTGGACCCCCTACGTGGATCACCACGCACCTCCTCTATCTGGGGATCTACCTGAGTCCCGGTGAGGGGGCTTGGCCAGCGAAATGGCAGGAGCTGGAGGTGAAAGTGGTCGCCCAGCTGGGACGTTGGTCCGGCCTACTTGGTGTGCTCCCTTACCGGGGCAGGGCTGTAGTTATAAACCAGCTGGTGGCCTCTCTGCTGTGGTACCGGATGGCCACTATGGTCCCGTCCTCTTATTTTATAACCATGTTACAGAGGAGATTGGTCAACTTCTTCTGGGGTGAGAGGAACCACTGTGTATCTGCTGGGTTTCTGAGTCTCCCGTTGAAGGAGGGCGGTCAGGGGCTGGTCTGTATTCGTACCCAGGTGGCGGCTCTCCGACTCAGGACCCTGCAGAGATACGTCTACTCGGACTACCCTCCTAAATGGCATGTGCTGGCGACGTACTTTTTCAGCCAGGGGCGCTGTCTTCAGGAGGGCTCACGGCTCCCGGTAGCGGGCATGAGTCGACGCGCTAGGCGGGAGTTGCCTGGCTTTTACCGTGTCAGCAGTGATCGAAGCACCTCAGCCGGGTGGCTCCGGGGGGTGGATCGAGTCGTTTGACGGGGTGTCGAGGATTTCCCGTGTCGGGGTGATCGAAGCCCCCGTGTCGGGGTGATCGAAGCCCCCGTGTCGGGGTGATCGAAGCACCCGTGTCGGGTGTCGGTTCCGCGTTCGTTCTGTGATGAGAGTTCCCGTGTTGGGCGGTACGCAAGTTCCCGTTCGTCCAGGATCGAACCCCCGTGTTCCCTGACGGGGTGATCGAAGCCCCCGTGTCGGAGTGATCGAAGCCCCCGTGTCGGGGCGGTCAAAGTTCCCGTGTCGGGGTGATCGAAGTTCCCGTGTCGGGGTGATCGAAGCCCCCGTGTCGGTGCGGTCAAAGTTCCCGTGTCGGGGTGATCGCAGTTCCCGTGTCGGGGTGATCTAAGCCCCCGTGTCGGCATGATCGAAGTTCCCGTGTCGGGGTGATCGAAGTTCCCGTGTCGGGGTGATCGAAGTTCCCGTGTCGGGGTGATCGAAGTTCCCGTGTCGGGGTGATCGAAGTTCCCGTGTCGGGGTGATCGAAGTTCCCGTGTCGGGGTGATCGAAGCCCCTGCGACTTGGAATTCCTCGAAGTCGCCCTCTAACCAGAAATTGCAAGCTCTGCAATTTTAAAGTTCGCAGGCACCCACGGTTGGAGCCCCAAAATCGATCCCCGACAGGGATCGCGAGCTCTGTGATGGTCAGTCCTGTAGGCACCCGGGGTGGAGTTCTTGAAGTTGGTCTCCAGCAAAGGCCACCAACTCCTCGATATTAGACCACAGTGCGGACGGAGATATGATACGGAAGAAAAATATTCCCCCAACTGCCCCCCTCCCCACTCCCCACATAAAACAAGCTAAAAAACACTAAATACAAACATTTAACACACACAAACAGACAACAAAGAGGGAAGGGACAGACTGACTGTTGGCGAGGCAGTCATTGCTGGCGCCACCTGGTGGTTAAGTCAGTGGATATTGTTAAGGCAGAGATAGATAGATTATGAATTAGTTTGGATGTCAGGGGTTAAGGGGAGAAGGCAGGAGAATGGGGTTAGGAGGGAGTGATAGATCAGCCATGATTGAATGGTGGAGTAGACTTGATGGGCCAAACGGCCTAATTCTGCTCCTATTGCTTATGACCTTATGAGCAACCTAGTTGCCTTCTTTTGTCTTTTAAAAGCTTCCTAATCATTAGATGTCCCGCGAATCATTGCCAAGTGGCATGAAGGTAGACAAAAATGCTGGAGAAACTCAGCGGGTGAGGCAGCATCTATGGAGAGAAGGAATAGGTGACGTGTCAGGTCGAGACCCTTCTTCAGACGGATGTGGAAGAAAGGAAAAAGCGGAGACAATGGGCTGTGGGAAAGCTGGGAAGGGGAGGGGAAGGAGGGAGAAAGCAAGGACTACCTGAAATTGGAGAAGTCAATGTTCATACCGCCGGGGTGTAAACTACCCAAGAGAAATATAAGGTGGTGCTCCTCCAATTTGCGGTGGGACTCACTGTGGCCATGGAGGAGGCCCAGGACAGAAAGGTCGGATTCGGAATGTGAGGGGGAGTTGAAGTGCTGAGCCACCGGGAGATCAGGTTGTTTAATGGAAGTGTTAGGCGAAGCGATCGCCAAGCCTGCGCTTGGTCTCACCGATGTAGAGCAATTGACACCTGGAGCAGCGGGTGCAATAGATGAGGTTGGAGGAGGTGCAGGTGAGCCTCTGCCTCACCTGATAAGACTGCTTGGGTCTTTGGATGAAGTCGAGGAGGGAGGTAAAGCTACATGTGTAGCATTTCCTGTGGTTGCAAGGGAAAGTACCAGGAGAGGAGGTGGTTTGGGAGGGAAGGCACAAATTGACCAAGGAGTTACGGAGGGAGCGATCTCCGCGGAAAGCCGAAAGGGGAGGAGATGGCAAGATGCGGCCAGTGTTGGGATCCCATTGGAGGTGGCGAAAATGTCGGAAGATTATCTGTTGTATGTGGTGGATGGTTGGGTGGAAGGTGAGGACAAGGCGGACTCTGCCCTTGTTACGAATGGGGGGGATGGGGAGTGAGTGCATTAACGTATGATGAGTATTTGATGGCACTGGGCCTGTACTCGCTGGAGTTTAGAAGGATGAGGGGTAACCTCATTGAAATGTACAGAATAGTGCGGTTGTAGAGAGGATGTTTCCACTAGTGGGAGAGTCTCCGACCAGAGGGCACTGCCTGAGAATAAAAGGATGTACCTTTTGAAAGGAGATGAGGATGCAGTTCTTTAGCCAGAGGGTGGTGAATCTGTGGAATTTATTGCCATAGACGACTATGGAGGCCAAGTAGTATGTGTTTTTAAGGCAGAGATTGACAGATTCTTGATTCTTATGGGTGTCAGCAATTGTGGGAAGTAGGCAGGAGAATGGGGTCGAGAGCGAAAGTACCCCGTTCCAGCCTTCTCCCCGTATCCCTTGAGTCTGCTATCTTTAAGAGCTCTATCTAACTCTCTCTTGAAGGCATCCAGAGAATTGACCTCCACCGCCCTCTGAGGCAGAGAATTCCATAGATTCACAACTCCCTGGGTGAAAATGTTTTTCCTCATCTCCGTTCTAAATGGCCAACCCCTTATTCTTAAACTGTGGCCCCTGGTTCTGGACTCCCCCAACATCGGGAACATGTTTCCTGCCTCTAGCGTGTCCAATCCCTTAATAATCTTATATGTTTCAATAAGATTCTCTCTCATCCTTCTAAATGCCAGTATATACAAGCCCAGCCGCTCCATTCTCTCAACATATGACAGTCCCCACATTCCGGGAATTAACCTCGTTTACCTACGCTGCACTCCCTCAATGGCAAGAATGCCCTTCCTCAAATTTGGAGACCAAAACTGCACACAATACTGCAGGCCAAGTCAAGTCAAGAAGAGTCAAGAGTGTTTTATTGTCATATGTCCCGAACGGGACAATGGAATTCTTACTTGCTGCAGCACAACAGAATATGTGAATATGTAAACATAGTACATAACGGGGGAAGGGGAAAAAAAGAAAAAAATCAAGAAATAACAAATATAGTGCATATAACAAATAATAATATAGTCTTTTGCAGTTCAGAGCTCAGAGCTTATCCGTTGTTGTGTTTAATAGCCTGATGGCTGCAGGGAAAAGCTGTTCCTGAAGCTGAACCTTGCAGTTTGCAGGTTCCTGTACCTTCTTCCTGATGGCAATGGTGAGATGAGTGTGTGGTCAGGATGGTGTGGGTCCTTGATGATATTGACTGTATTTTTGAGGCAAGTGTGGTCTCACTAATGGGCCCTGTACAACTGCAGACAGACCTCTTTGATCCTATACTCAACTCCTCTTGTTATGAAGGCCAAAATGCCATTAGCTTTCTTCACTGCCTGCTGTATCCGAATGCTTACTTTCAGTGACTGATGAAGAAGGACTCCCAGATCTCGTTGTACTTTCACTTTTCCTAACTTGACACCATTCAGATAATAATCTGCCTTCCTGTTCTTGCCACCAAAGTGGATAACATCACATTTATCCACATTAAACTGCGTCTGCAATGCTTCTTCCCACTCACTCAACCTATCCAAATCACCCTGCATCATCATAGCATCCTCCTCAGTTCACACTGCCACTCAGCTTTGTGTCATATGCAAATTTGCTAATGTCACTTTTAATCCCTTCATCACAATCATTAATGTTTATTGCTGGGCCCTTTACTGTTTGTCATCTCGATGAATGATTTGGATGAGAACATACAGGGCAAGATTAGCAAGTTTACAGATGATACTAAAGTGGGTGGATTTGCAGATAGTGAAGATGGTTGTGAAAAATTGCAGCAGGATCTTGATCGATTGGCCAGGTGGGCTGAAGAATGGTTGATGGTATTTCGATGATCCCCGGCTACAGGCTGCCCGTCTAGTCAGGCTGTGGCCGGCCCAGCAGCGGGTGTTGCCGTTGCTGGGTGTCGTATTTCTCGGGACACGATCCCCTGCTGGTCGATGTGATGCGACTGTGTCTCGTCCATCCTACGGCTTTTGCATTAGTCACCTTGCACCCCTCGGCATTCGGCCGGAATGGCCCACAGCCGGAGCGGCGACTGCGCCCGCGGGCCCCAACATCCTATCCCAGTCGGGGTGCCCCGACCCACAGCAGGAGTCGCCATCGACCATGCTTGCGCACCTTCTGGTAGAAGATGAACCCGCTCTATCCCTTTTTGTCTGTGGGTTTACGAGTTTTGGCTGCCGCTTTTTGTTGGCCTACTCGTTTACATTCCTCCGGTTCTGGGGGGGGGGGTCCTGTGGCGTCAGCTGATGGTCAGACCACTTACAGCCGAACCCTCGTCAGTGGTTACGACAACTGTCACGTGACGTCATGAGTTAAGGCGAGTGTCCTGCTACATCAGCAGATCTTACATTGAGATCACCAGTCTACAGGTAGATGAACTCAAGTCAACACCCTCACTCAGCAGCAGCAGCAATGACTCAATATGTTAGAGAGTCCCAACGCACATGTATGCCGAACTATCTCACCAAACAAAGTAACTGTTTGACCACGAAGTTTGACTACAGTGTTTTATTTTGGGAAGTCTAAAATGGGCAGGACCTACACAGTGAATGGTAGGGTTCTGTGTAGTGTTGTAGAGCAGAGGGATCAAGGAGTATAGGTACTGAGTTCCCTGAAAGTGGCATCACATGTAGATAACGTGATGAAGAAGGCTTTTGACACATTGTAGCAATGTTACAAAATATGGAGATTTAAAAAATCAAGTCTGCAATTTATCCCATCAGATAAAGCATAAAAGAAGTTTAATTTGACATCTAATTCACTTTCATATCTTCAGTATTAAAAAAGTCATGGCCATTTTCATACTCGGAAATTAGCATCTTGTTCCCTATTGCTTTTCCATTGACTTATCACACAAGCTGTGATCGAGGACAGTCAAATGGCCATAACTTTCTTAAAAATTAAGAGAACTGAATGAAATGTTCAGTTATTATAGATTGTAGCATTCTGAAACAAATATAAAACATCTTTCTTAGATGACCTGAAATTAAAGCATATAATTAGTTAGTTACCTAATTGTAGCTAATTGACCATTGTGACGGAAATCGTAATAAACACCCAGACTGCCTTGAAAATAGCAAAATGTGATATTCTCAAGATCAGAACTTTAATATTATTGTATTATATGCTGTACGTCCGTAACAGACAGGTAAATAAATTACAATTTCTAGCAACAGACCAAGTCTTTATGGGGAAGATCAGTTTCCAGCTGGTACATTGGCAAATCATAATCAGTAGCATCATCATACTCCTCAGATTGTAACCAATAAGCAACTCTGTACACCTTGTTTTTCCTCAACTTTTAAATTTTGAGGTTGAAAATGTCCGTAAAAACGCAGGCCAGTTGGTTCGCACAGTAGTAAAATAGTAAAGTAACAGTAGTAAAGAGAGCAAACTGTTCTGTCTTCACTAGGGAAGACATAAATAATCTGCCGGAAATAGCAGGGGACCGGGGGTCAAATGAGATGGAGGAACTGAGTGAAATCCAGGTTAGCCGGGAAGTGGTGTTAGGTAAATTGAATGGATTAAAGGCCGCTAAATCCCCAGGGCCAGATAGGCTGCATTCCAGAGTACTTAAGGAAGTAGCCCCAGAAATAGTGGATGCATTAGTGATAATTTTTCAGAACTCTTTAGATTCTGGAGTAGTTCCTGAGGATTGGAGGGTAGCTAATGTAACCCCACTTTTTAAGAAGGGAGGGAGAGAGAAAACGGGGAATTACAGACCAGTTAGTCTAACATCGGTAGTGGGGAAACTGCTAGAGTCAGTTATTAAAGATGGGATAGCAGCACATTTGGAAAGTGGTGAAATCATTGGACAAAGTCAGCATGGATTTATGAAAGGTAAATCATGTCTGACGAATCTTATAGAATTTTTCGAGGATGTAACTAGTAGAGTGGATAAGGGCAGAACCAGTGGATGTGTTATATCTGGACTTTCAGAAGGTTTTCGACAAGGTCCCACATAAGAGATTAGTATACAAACTTAAAGCACACGGTATTGGGGGTTCAGTATTGATGTGGATAGAGAACTGGCTGGCAGACAGGAAGCAAAGAGTAGGAGTAAACGGGTCCTTTTCACAATGGCAGGCAGTGACTAGTGGGGTACCGCAAGGCTCAGTGCTGGGACCCCAGCTATTTACAATATATATTAATGATTTGGACGAGGGAATTGAATGCAACATCTCCAAGTTTGCGGATGACACGAAGCTGGGGGGCAGTGTTAGCTGTGAGGAGGATGCTAGGAGGCTGCAAGGTGACTTGGATAGGCTGGGTGAGTGGGCAAATGCATGGCAGATGCAGTATAATGTGGATAAATGTGAGGTTATCCACTTTGGTGGCAAAAACAGGAAAGTAGACTATTATCTGAATGGTGGCCGATTAGGAAAAGGGGAGATGCAACGAGCCCTGGGTGTCATGGTACACCAGTCATTGAAAGTAGGCATGCAGGAGCAGGAGGCAGTGAAGAAAGCGAATGGTATGTTAGCATTCATAGCAAAAGGATTTGAGTATAGGAGCAGGGAGGTTCTACTGCAGTTGTACAGGGTCTTGGTGAGACCACACCTGGAGTATTGCGTACAGTTTTGGTCTCCTAATCTGAGGAAAGACATTCTTGCCATAGAGGGAGTACAGAGAAGGTTCACCAGACTGATTCCTGGGATGTCAGGACTTTCATATGAAGAAAGCCTGGATAGACTCAGCTTGTACTCGCTAGAATTTAGAAGATTGAGGGGGGATCTTATAGAAACTTACAAAATTCTTAAGGGGTTGGAAAGGCTAGATGCAGGAAGAATGTTCCCCATGTTGGGGAAGTCCAGAACAAGTGGTCACAGTTTAAGGATAAGGGGGAAATCTTTTAGGACCGAGATGAGAAAAACATTTTTCACACAGAGAGTGGTGAATCTCTGGAATTCTCTGCCACAGAAGGTAGTTGAGGCCAGTTCATTGGCTATATTTAAGAGGGAGTTAGATGTGGCCCTTGTGGCTAAAGGGATCAGGGGGTATGGAGAGAAGGCAGGTACAGGATACTGAGATGGATGATCAGCCATGATCATATTGAATGGCGGTGCAGGCTCGAAGGGCCGAATGGCCTACTCCTGCACCTATTTTCTATGTTTCTATATATTTCAATAGGGCTTGTATACAAAAACCAAATGTAATGTTGAGGCGCTGGTAATATTTGTAATATTGTGAGCAATTTTGGGCATGGTATCTGAGGAAGGATGTGGTGGCTCAGGAGAGGGTCCAGAGGAGGTTTACAAGAATGATCCCAGTAATCAGTACGTTAACCTATGGTAAGCATTTGTCAGCACTGGGCCTGTACTCGCTGGACATAGGAAGAATGAAGGAGGACCTCATTGAAACATACAGAATAGTGAAAGGCTTGGGTAGAGTGATTGTGGAGAGGATGTTTCCTCCAGTGGGTGAGTCTAGGAGTGGAGGTCACAGCCTCAGAAATAAAATATGTTCCTTACTCCTATTCCTTATGATATGAGCTGAATTAAGCCATTCGGCCCATCAAGACTACACCGACATTCAATCATGGCTGGTCTATCTTTCTCTCCCAACCGCATTCTCCTGCCTTCCCCCCATAACCCCTCACACCCATACTAATCAAGAATATATCTAGTGTATTTGGTACCTTAAAAAAATATTAATTGACGATGCCCACAGCCTTCTGTTGCAAAGAATTCCACAGATTCGCCACCCTCTGACTTAAGGAAATTCCTCGTTATCGCCTTCCCAAACGAATGTCCTTCAATTCTGAGTCTGAGACCTCTGGTCTTAGATTCTCCTACCTAGTCTAATCATCTGCCCCCCCTCACCTGTATCCACCTATCACTTGGCAGGCTTTGACCCGTTTGCACCTGCTCACAAAGTTTGCACAATGTAGAAGTTGGGTGGTCATGTTGCAGTTGTATAAGATGTTTGTGAGGCCATATTTAGAATATGTGCGTTCAGTTCTGGGCACCGTGTGATAGAAAATATGTTTACAGCTGGAAAGCGTACAGAGAAGTTTTACAAGGATGTTGCCAGGAATGAGTAGGCTGGGATTCTATTCCTTGGAACGCAGGAAGATGAGGGGTGATCTTGTAGAGGTGTATAAAATCATGAGAGGAATAGATCGGGTAGACACACAGAGTCTCTTGCCCAGCGTAGGTGAATCGAGGACCAAAGAACATAGGTTTAAGGTGAGAGGGGGAAAAAAGTTAATAGGAATCTGAGGGGTAACTTTTTCACAAAGGGTGGTTGGTGCATGGAACAAGCTGCCAAAGGAGGTAGTTGAGGCATTGGCTATCCCAACTTTGAAGAAACAGGCAGGTATATGGGTAGGACAGGTTTGGAGGGATATGGACCAAACGTGGGCAGGTGGGACTAGTGTAGCTGGGACATGTTTGCCAGTGTGGGCAAGTTGGGCCGAAGGGCCTGTTTCCACCCTGTATCACTCTATAACTATGACTTTGCATTTCCAGTTTTCTACCCTCTATTCCCCCAGTCTGAAGAAGGGACTCAATCTGAAATGTTGTTTGTGGAAACACCAGTCCACTCCATCCGCAGATCCGCTGAGTTCCTCCAACACTTTGCTTTCTTGATTAATAAAAGGACTGTTCTGCACCCTCAGCTTTGGGGAACTGTTCAATACATTTTCCCTTCTGTATAAAGGACATTGTGATTTTTCACGTTAAGTTTCCTGTTCCTACTTCTGTCCACTTCCTCATGAAGCAAGAGGTCGTTGGGCCTCTCAAGTCTCTGTAACTTCATTGTTTCCATGACTCTTACTCAAACACTAGGAACAACTTACGGGGGCAAATTAAGGTCAGAGGGGGGAAAGCTGAAAGTTGCGGCACAATAGCGCAGCGGTAGAGTTGCTGCCTCACAGCTCCAGAGACCTGGGTTCCATCCCGACTACATGTGCTGTCTGTACGGAATTTGCACGTTCTCCCCGTAACCTGCGTGAGTTTTCTCTGAGATCTTCGGTTTCCTCCCACATTCTATAGACGTACGGGTTTATAGGTTAATTGGTTTGGTATCAATGTAGAATTATTCCTAATGTGTATCGGATGGTGTTACTGTGCAGGCATCGTTGGTTGGCACGGACTTGGTGGGCCGAAGGGCCTGTTTCCGCGCTGTATCTCTAAACTTAACAAGAACTAAAATGTGTAGGGGATCGTTTCTTTACCCAGAGAGTGATGGTGCCTAGGGGTGATGGTGGAGGCAGTTTTCCAGATTATGTACAGGCAAATACATTTAATTTGGCATCATGTTCGGCACGGACATTGTGGGCCGAAGGGCCTGTTCCTGTGCTGTGTTGTTCTCTGTTCTAGGTACTGACCCTCTGCTAATTCATTATAATCCTTTGCTGAGTTAGTTGGGCAAACAAGCCTTGCACAAATCCAGACATTCTTGAATCAGTGACTCAGCAGGTGGGGCAGCATCTCTGGAGAGAAGGAATGGGTGATGTTTCAGGTCGAGACCCTTCTTCAGACCTGAAATGTCACCCATTCCTTCTCTCCAGAGATGCTGCCTGTCCCGCTGATGTACTCCAGCATTTTGTGTCTATCTTCGATTTAAACCAGTATCTGCAGTTCTTTCCCACACAATTCTGGAATCAGTGCAGTCGTGTCCAAATGAGCATTTTAAACCATGGCACTGTGGAACAGGAGACTGTCACACCCACTAGTCATGCCCCATCAGGAATGAAAAGGGTTAACTATTTGCTGACACAGGAATACGTCCTTATTTTATTTCCGTTTCTTGATGTAAAATTTCCCCTCTACACCTTCGTGTTCTCCACACAGTGACGGCAGCTGAGGACAAGAGTTTGTCAGTTGATATTCCAGAGACGAGCAGCGGACAGATCCCAGGTACGTAATTCCGTGTCTGTTGCTCGTTCCCACAAACAATGACCTGTTTAGTTGAGTTGTGAATTTGTACAGAGTCTGATCACTGAAATACTTTGTGTATTAAGGTAACTGCAGATGCTGGTTTACACAAATGCCGGAGTAACTCAGCGGGACAGGCAGCATATCTGGAGAGTTAGTTTAAGAATTACGGATAGGTCATTTAGGAGTGAGATGAGGAAAAATATTTTCACCCAGAGAGTTGTAAATCTGTGGAATTCTCTGCCACGGAAGGCAGTGGAGGCCAATTCACTGGGTGTTTTCAAAAGAGAGTTAGATTTATCTCTTAGGGCTAACGGAATCAAGGGATATGTAGAGAAAACAGGAACGGAATACTGATTCTGGATGATCAGCCGTGGACATATTGAATGGCGGTGCTGGCTGGAAGGGCCGAATGGCCTACTCCTGCATCTATTTTCTATTATGCTATATTTTCTATGTTTATTGTCATGTGTACCGAGATACAGCAAAAAGCTTTTGTTGCGTGCTAACCAGCCAGCGGTCAGATAACACATGATTACAATCAAAGATAGACACAAAATGCTGGAGTATCTCTATGGGACAGGTAGCATCTCTGGATAGAAGAAGAGTCTCAACCCGAAATGTCACCCATTCCTTCTCTCCAGAGATGCTGCCTGTCCCGCTGAGTTACTCCAGCATTTTGTGTCTATCTTCGATTTAAACCAGTATCTGCAGTTCTTTCCCACACAATTCTGGAATCAGTGCAGTCGTGTCCAAATGAGCAGCCTAACCATGGCGCTGTGGAACAGGAGACTGTCACACCCACTAGATTAAATACTTCCAATTTGACAGGGAGGGGAGTAGGGGCTGGTGGGGAGGGGGTTACATAGACCAGGAATAGGGTCAGAGCCAGAGTAGGTTTGCAGAGATAGTGAGAGACTCTTCCCACATTACAGCATTCCCTCCACTAAATCAAAGTCATGCCCCATCAGGGATGAAAGGGGTTAACTATTTGCTGATAAAGGAATACGTCCTTATTTTATTTCCGTTTCCTGATGTAAATTTCCCCCTCTACACATTCGTGTTCTCCACACAGTGACGGCCACTGAGGACAAGAGTTTGTCAGTTGATATTCCAGAGACGAGCAGCGGACAGAACCCAGGTACGTAATTCCGTGTCTGTTGCTCGTTCCCACAAACAATGACCTGTTTAGTTGAGTTGTGAATTTGTACAGAGTCTGATCACTGAAATACTTTGTGTATTAAGGTAACCGCAGATGCTGGTTTACACTGAAGATTGACACAAAGTGCCGGAGTAACTCAGCGGAACAGGCAGCATCTCTGGAGAGTTAGTTTAGTATACTTGCTATTGAGGAAGTGCAGCGTAGGTTCACCAGGTCTGAAGAAGGGTCTCGACCAGAAACATCACCCCTTCCTTCTGTCCAGAGATGCTGCCTGTCCCGCTGAGTTACTCCAGCTTGTACACAACAAGCTGGAGTAACTCAGCGAGACAGGTAGACACACTACCTTCAATTTAAACCAGCATCTGCAGTTCTTTCCTGCACATTTTCACTAGGTTAATTCCCGGGAGAGCATGACTGACTAATGATGAAAGAATGGGTTGACTGGGCTTGCATTCACTGGAATTTAGAAAGATACATAGATACATAGAAAATAGGTGCATGAGTAGGCCATTCGGCCCTTCGAGCCTGCACCGACATTCAATATGATCATGGCTGATCATCCAACTCAGTATCCCGTACCTGCCTTCTCTCCATACCCCCTGATCCCTTTAGCCACAAGGGGCACATCTAACTCCCTCTTAAATATAGCCAATGAACTGGCCTCAACTACCTTCTGTGGTAGAGAGTTCCAGAGATTCACCACTCTCTGGATGAGAGGGAATCTTATAGAAACATATACAATTCTGAAGGGATTGGACAGGCTAGATGCAGGAAAAATATTCTCGATGTTGGCGGAGTCCAGAACCAGGGGTCACAGTTTAAGAATTAGGGATACGTCATTTAGGCGTGAGATGAGGAAAAATGTTTTCACCCAGAGAGTTGTAAATCTGTGGAATATTCTGCCACGGAAGGCAGTGGAGGCCAATTCACTGGGTGTTTTCAAAAGAGAGTTAGATTTATCTCTTAGGGCTAACGGAATCAAGGGATATGGAGAGACAATAGGAACGGAATACTGATTCTGGATGATCAGCCGTGGACATATTGAATGGTGGTGCTGGCTGGAAGGGCCGAATGGCCTACTCCTGCACCTATTTCCTATTGTTCTATGTTTTCTATGTTTATTGTTATGTGTACCGAGATACAGCAAAAAGCTTTTGTTGCGTGCTAACTAGTCAGCGGTCAGACAACACATGATTACAATCAAAGATACACACAAAATGCTGGAGTAACTCAGCAGGTCAGGCAGCATCTCTGGAGAGAAGAAAGGTCCCCACCTGAAATGTCACCTATCCTTTTTCTACAGAGATGCTGCCTGTCCCGCTGAGTTACTCCAGCATTTTGTGTCTATCTTCGATTTAAACCAGTATCGGCAGTTCTTTCCCACACAATTCTGGAATCAGTGCAGTCGTGTCCAAATGAGCAGCCTAACAGGAGACTGTCACACCCACTAGATTCAATACTTCCAATTTGACAGGGAAGGGAGTAGGGGCCGGTGGGGAGGGGGTTACATAGACCTGGAATAGGGTCAGAGCCAGAGTAGGTTTGCAGAGATAGTGAGAGACTCTTCCCACATTACACCACTCTCTCCACTAAACAAAGTCATGCCCCAGTCAGGGATGAAAGGGATTAACTATTTGCTGATAAAGGAATACGTCCTTATTTTATTTCCGTTTCCCGATGTAAATTTCCCCCTCTACACATTCGTGTTCTCCACACAGTGACGGTCGCTGAGGACAAGAGTTTGTCAGTTGATATTCTAGAGACGAGCAGTGGACAAAACCCAGGTACGTAATTCCGTGTCTGTTGCTCGTTCCCACAAACAATGACCTGTTTAGTTAAGTTGTGAATTTGTACAGAGTCTGATCACTGAAATACTTTGTGTATTAAGGTAACCGCAGATGCTGGTTTACACTGAAGAAAGACGCAAAGTGCCGGAGTAACTCAGCGGAACAGGCAGTATCTCTGGAGAGTTAGTTCAGTTTTCTTGCTATTGAGGGAATGCAGCGTAGGTTCACCAGGTCTGAAGAAGGGTCTCGACCCGAAACATCACCCATTTCTTCTCTACAGAGGTGCTACCTGTCCCGTTGAGTTACTCCAGCAATTCGTGTCTACCTTCAATTTAAACCAGCATCTGCAGTTCTTTCCTACACATTTTCACCAGGTTAATTCCGGGATGGCAGGACTGACTAATGATGAAAGAATGGGTTGACTGGGCTTGCATTCACTAGAATTTAGAAAGATGAGAGGGGATCTTATAGAAACATATACAATTCTGAAGGGATTGGACAGGCTAGATGCAGGAAAAATATTCCCGACTTTGGCGGAGTCCAGAACCAGGGATCACAGTTTAAGAATTGCGGATAGGTCATTTAGGAGTGAGATGAGGAAAAACTTTTTCACCCAGAGAGTTGTAAATCTGTGGAATTCTCTGCCACGGAAGGCAGTGGAGGCCAATTCACTGGGTGTTTTCAAAAGAGGGTTAAATTTATCTCTTAGGGCTAACGGAATCAAGGGATATGGAGAGAAATCTGGAACGGAATACTGATTCTGGATGATCAGCCGTGGACTTATTGAATAGCGGTGCTGGCTGGAAGGGTCGAATGGCCTACTCCTGCATGACTGACTAATGATGAAATAATGGGTTGACTGGGTTTGCATTCATTAGAATTTAGAAGGATACATAGATACATAGAAAATAGATGCAGGAGTAGGCCATTCGGCCCTTCGAGCCTGCACCGCCATTCAATATGATCATGGCTGATCATCCAACTCAGTATCCCGTACCTAACTTCTCTCCAAACCCCCTGATCCCTTTAGCCACAAGGGCCACATCTAACTCCCTCTTAAATATAGCCAATGAACTGGCCTCAACTACCTTCTGTGGCAGAGAGTTCCAGAGATTCACCACTCTCTGGATGAGAGGGAATCTTATAGAAACATATACAATTCTGAAGGGATTGGACAGGCTAGATGCTGGAAAAATATTCCCGATGTTGGCGGAGTCCAGAACCAGGGGTCACAGTTTAAGAATTAGGGATACGTCATTTAGGAGTGAGATGAGGAAAAATATTTTCACCCAGAGAGAGTTGTAAATCTGCGGAATATTCTGCCACGGAAGGCAGTGGAGGCCAAACCACTGGGTGTTTTCAAAAGAGAGTTAGATTTATCTCTTAGGTTTAACGGAATCAAGGGATATGGAGAGAAAACAGGAATGGAATACCGATTCTGGATGATCAGCCGTGAACATATTGAATGGCGGTGCTGGTTGGAAGGGCCGAATGGCCTACTCCTGCACCTATTTTCTATTATTCTATGTTTCCTATATTTATTGTCATGTGTACCGAGATACAGCAAAAAGCTTTTGTTGCGTGCTAACCAGCCGGCGGTCAGACAACACATGATTACAATCAAAGATAGACACAAAATGCTGGAGTATCTCTATGGGACAGGTAGCATCTCTGGATAGAAGAAGAGTCTCAACCCGAAATGTCACCCATTCCTTCTCTGCGGAGGTGCTGCCTGTCCCGCTGAGTTACTCCAACATTTTGTGTCTACCTTCGATTTAAACCAGTATCTGCAGTTCTTTCCCACACAATTCTGGAATCAGTGCAGTCGTGTCCAAATGAGCAGCCTAACCATGGCGCTGTGGAACAGGAGACTGTCACACCCACTAGATTCAATACTTCCAATTTGACAGGGAAGGGAGTAGGGGCCGGTGGGGAGGGGGTTACATAGACCAGGAATAGGGTCAGAGCCAGAGTAGGTTTGCAGAGATAGTGAGAGACTCTCCCCACAATACACCACTCTCTCCACTAAATCAAAGTCATGCCCCATCAGGGATGAAAGCGGTTAACTATTTGCTGATAAAGGAATACTTCCTTGTTTTATTTCCGTTTCTTGATGTAAATTTCCCCCTCTACACATTCGTGTTCTCCACACAGTGACGGCCACCGAGGACAAGAGTTTGTCAGTCGATATTCCAGAGACGAGCAGCAGACAAAACCCAGGTACGTAATTCCGTGTCTGTTGCTCGTTTGACCACGAAGTTTGACTACAGTGTTTTATTTTGGGAAGTCTAACATGAGCAGGACCTACACAGTGAATGGTAGGGTTCTGTGTAGTGTTGTAGAGCAGAGGGATCAAGGAGTATAGGTACTGAGTTCCCTGAAAGTGGCATCACATGTAGATAACGTGATGAAGAAGGCTTTTGACACATTGTAACAATGTTACAAAATATGGAGATTTAAAAAATCAAGTCTGCAATTTATCCCATCAGATAAAGCATAAAAGAAGTTTAATTTGACTTCTAATTCACTTTCATATCTTCAGTATTAAAAAAGTCATGGCCATTTTCATACTCGGAAATTAGCATCTTGTTCCCTATTGCTTTTCCATTGACTTATCACACAAGCTGTGATCGAGGACAGTCAAATGGCCATAACTTTCTTAAAAATTAAGAGAACTGAATGAAATGTTCAGTTATTATAGATTGTAGCATTCTGAAACAAATATAAAACATCTTTCTTAGATGACCTGAAATTAAAGCATATAATTAGTTAGTTACCTAATTGTAGCTAATTGGCCATTGTGACGGAAATCGTAATAAACACCCAGACTGCCCTGAAAATAGAAAAATGTGATATTCTCAAGATCAGAACTTTAATATTATTGTATTATATGCTGTACGTCCGTAACATACAGGAAAATAAATTACAATTTCTAGCAACAGACCAAGTCTTTATGGGGAAGATCAGTTTCCAGCTGGTACATTGGCAAATCATAATCAGTAGCATCATCATACTCCTCAGATTGTAACCAATAAGCAACTCTGTACACCTTGTTTTTCCTCAACTTTTAAATTTTGAGGTTGAAAATGTCCGTAAAAACGCAGGCCAGTTGGTTCGCACAGTAGTAAAATAGTAAAGTAACAGTAGTAAAGAGAGCAAACTGTTCTGTCTTCACTAGGGAAGACATAAATAATCTGCCGGAAATAGCAGGGGACCGGGGGTCAAATGAGATGGAGGAACTGAGTGAAATCCAGGTTAGCCGGGAAGTGGTGTTAGGTAAATTGAATGGATTAAAGGCCGCTAAATCCCCAGGGCCAGATAGGCTGCATTCCAGAGTACTTAAGGAAGTAGCCCCAGAAATAGTGGATGCATTAGTGATCATTTTTCCGAACTCTTTTGATTCTGGAGTAGTTCCTGAGGATTCAAGGGTAGCTAATGTAACCCCACTTTTTAAAAAGGGAGGGAGAGAGAAAACGGGGAATTACAGACCAGTTAGTCTAACATCGGTAGTGGGGAAACTGCTGGAGTCAGTTATTAAAGATGGGATAGCAGCACATTTGGAAAGTGGTGAAATTATTGGACAAAGTCAGCATGGATTTATGAAAGGTAAATCATGTCTGACGAATCTTATAGAATTTTTCGACGATGTAACTAGTAGAGTGGATAAGGGAGAACCAGTGGATGTGTTATATCTGGACTTTCAGAAGGTTTCCGACAAGGTCCCACATAAGAGATTAGTATACAAACTTAAAGCACACGGTATTGGGGGTTCAGTATTGATGTGGATAGAGAACTGGCTGGCAGACAGGAAGCAAAGAGTAGGAGTAAACGGGTCCTTTTCACATTGGCAGGCAGTGAATAGTGAGGTACCCAAAGGCTCAGTGCTGGGACCCCAGCTATTTACAATATATATTAATGATTTGGACGAGGGAATTGAATGCAACATCTCCAAGTTTGCGGATGACACGAAGCTGGGGGGCAGTGTTAGCTGTGAGGAGGATGCTAGGAGGCTGCAAGGTGACTTGGATGGGCTGGGTGAGTGGGCAAATGCATGGCAGATGCAGTATAATGTGGATAAATGTGAGGTTATCCATTTTGGTGGCAAAAACAGGAAAGTAGACTATTATCTGAATGGTGGCCGATTAGGAAAAGGGGAGATGCAACGAGCCCTGGGTGTCATGGTACACCAGTCATTGAAAGTAGGCATGCAGGTGCAGCAGGCAGTGAAGAAAGCGAATGGTATGTTAGCATTCATAGCAAAATGATTTGAGTATAGGAGCAGGGAGGTTCTACTGCAGTTGTGCAGGGTCTTGGTGAGACCACAGCTGGAGTATTGCGTACAGTTTTGGTCTCCTAATCTTAGGAAAGACATTCTTGCCATAGAGGGAGTACAGAGAAGGTTCACCAGACTGATTCCTGGGATGTCAGGACTTTCATATGAAGAAAGCCTGTATAGACTCAGCTTGTACTCGCTAGAATTTAGAAGATTGAGGGGGGATCTTATAGAAACTTACAAAATTCTTAAGGGGTTGGACAGGCTAGATGCAGGAAGATTGTTCTCGATGTTGGGGAAGTCCAGAAGAAGTGGTCACAGTTTAAGGATAAGGGGGAAATCTTTTAGGACCGAGATGAGAAAAACATTTTTCACACAGAGAGTGGTGAATCTCTGGAATTCTCTGTCACAGAAGGTAGTTGAGGCCAGTTCATTGGCTATATTTAAGAGGGAGTTAGATGTGGCCCTTGTGGCTAAAGGTATCAGGGGGCGTGGAGAGAAGGCACATACAGGATACTGAGATGGATGATCAGCCATGATCATATTGAATGGCGGTGCAGGCTCGAAGGGCCGAATGCCCTACTCCTGCCCCTATTTTCTATGTTTCTATGTTTCTATATATTTCAATAGGGCTTGTATACAAAAACCAAATATAATGTGGAGGCGCTGGTAATATTTGGAATATTGTGAGCAATTTTGGGCATCGTATCTGAGGAAGGATGTGGTGGCTCAGGAGAGGGTCCAGAGGAGGTTTACAAGAATGATCCCAGTAATCAGTACGTTAACCTATGGTAAGCATTTGTCAGCACTGGGCCTGTACTCGCTGGACATAAGAAGAATGAAGGAGGACCTCATTGAAACATACAGAATAGTGAAAGGCTTGGGTAGAGTGATTGTGGAGAGGATGTTTCCTCCAGTGGGTGAGTCTAGGAGTGGAGGTCACAGCCTCAGAAATAAAATACGTTCCTCTACTCCTATTCCTTATGATATGAGCTGAATTAAGCCATTCGGCCCATCAAGACTACACCGACATTCAATCATGGCTGGTCTATCTTTCTCTCCCAACCGCATTCTCCTGCCTTCCCCCCATAACCCCTCACACCCATACTAATCAAGAATATATCTAGTGTATTTGGTACCTTAAAAAAATATTAATTGACGATGCCCACAGCCTTCTGTTGCAAAGAATTCCACAGATTCGTCACCCTCTGACTTAAGCAATTCCTCGTTATCGCCTTCCCAAACGAATGTCCTTCAATTCTGAGGCTGAGACCTCTGGTCTTAGATTCTTCTACCTAGTCTAATCATCTGCCCCTCTCACCTGTATCCACCTATCACTTGGCAGGCTTTGACCCGTTTGCACCTGCTCACAAAGTTTACACAATGTAGAAGTTGGGTGGTCATGTTGCAGTTGTATAAGATGTTTGTGAGGCCATATTTAGAATATGTGCGTTCAGTTCTGGGCACCGTGTGATAGAAAATATGTTTTCAGCTGGAAAGCGTACAGAGAAGATTTACAAGGATGTTGCCAGGAATGAGTAGGCTGGGATTCTATTCCTTGGAACGCAGGAAGATGAGGGGTGATCTTGTAGAGGTGTATAAAATCATGAGAGGAATAGATCGGGTAGACACACAGAGTCTCTTGCCCAGTGTAGGTGAATCGAGGACCAAAGAACATAGGTTTAAGGTGAGAGGGGGAAAAAAGTTAATAGGAATCTGAGGGGTAACTTTTTCACAAAGGGTGGTTGGTGCATGGAACAAGCTGCCAAAGGAGGTAGTTGAGGCATTGGCTATCCCAACTTTGAAGAAACAGGACAGGTTTGGAGGGATATGGACCAAACGTGGGCAGGTGGGACTAGTGTAGCTGGGACATGTTTGCCAGTGTGGGCAAGTTGGGCCGAAGGGCCTGTTTCCACCTTGTATCAATCTATAACTATGACTTTGCATTTCCAGTTTTCTACCCTCTATTCCCCCAGTCTGAAGAAGGGACTCAATCTGAAATGCTGTTTGTGGGAACACTAGTCCACTCCATCCGCAGATCCGCTGAGTTCCTCCAGCACTTTGCTTTCTTGATTAATAAAAGGACTGTTCTGCACCCTCAGCTTTGGGGAACTGTTCGATACATTTTCCCTTCTGTATAAAGGACATTGTGATTTTTCACGTTAAGTTTCCTGTTCCTACTTCTGTCCACTTCCTCATGAAGCAAGAGGTCGTTGGGCCTCACAAAGTCTCTGTAACTTCATTGTTTCCATGACTCTTACTCATACACTAGGAACAACTTACGGGGGCAAATTAAGGTCAGAGGGGGGAAAGCTGAAAGTTGCGGCACAGTAGCGCAGCGGTAGAGTTGCTGCCTCACAGCTCCAGAGACCTGGGTTCCATCCCGACTACATGTGCTGTCTGTACGGAATTTGCACGTTCTCCCCGTAACCTGCGTGAGTTTTCTCTGAGATCTTCGGTTTCCTCCCACATTCTATAGACGTACGGGTTTATAGGTTAATTGGTTTGGTATCAATGTAGAATTATTCCTAGTGTGTATCGGATGGTGTTACTGTGAAGGCATCGTTGGTTGGCACGGACTTGGTGGGCCGAAGGACCTGTTTCCGCGCTGTATCTCTAAACTTAACAAGAACTAAAATGTGTGGGGATCGTTTCTTTACCCAGAGAGTGATGGTGCCTAGGGGTGATGGTGGAGGCAGTTTTCCAGATTATGTACAGGCAAAGAAGATTAATTTGGCATCATGTTCGGCACGGACATTGTGGGCCGAAGGGCCTGTTCCTGTGCTGTGTTGTTCCCTGTTCTAGGTACTGACCCTCTGCTAATTCATTATAATCCTTTGCTGAGTTAGTTGGGCAAACAAGCCTTGCACAAATCCAGACATTCTTGAATCAGTGACTCAGCAGGTGGGGCAGCATCTCTGGAGAGAAGGGATGGGTGATGTTTCGGGTCGAGACCCTTCTTCAGACCTGAAATGTCACCCATTCCTTCTCTCCAGAGATGCTGCCTGTCCCGCTGATGTACTCCAGCATTTTGTGTCTATCTTCGATTTAAACCAGTATCTGCAGTTCTTTCCCACACAATTCTGGAATCAGTGCAGTCGTGTCCAAATGAGCATTTTAAACCATGGCGCTGTGGAACAGGAGACTGTCACACCCATTAGTCATGCCCCATCAGGAATGAAAGGGGTTAACTATTCGCTGATACATGAAGACTTCCTTATTTTACTTCCGTTTCCTGATGTAAAATTTCCCCTCTACACCTTCGTGTTCTCCACACAGTGGCGGCAGCTGAGGTAAAGAGTTTGTCAGTTGATATTCCAGAGACGAGCAGCGGACAAAACCCAGGTACGTAATTCCGTGTCTGTTGCTCGTTCCCACAAACCACCTGTTTAGTTGAGTTGTGAATTTGTACAGAGTCTGATCACTGAAATACTTTGTGTATTAAGGTAACTGCAGATGCTGGTTTACACAAATGCCGGAGTAACTCAGCGGGACAGGCAGCATATCTGGAGAGTTAGTTTAAGAATTACGGATAGGTCATTTACGAGTGAGATAAGGAAAAACGTTTTCACCCAGAGAGTTGTAAATCTGTGGAATACTCTGCCACGGAATGCAGTGGAGGCCAATTCACTGGGTGTTTTCAAAAGAGAGTTAGATTTATCTCTTGGGGCTAACGGAATCAAGGGATATGGAGAGAAAACAGGAACGGAATACTGATTCTGGATGATCAGCCGTGGACATATTGAATGGCGGTGCTGGCTGGAAGGGCCGAACTGCACCTATTTTCTATTATGCTATATTTTCTATGTTTATTGTCATGTGTACCGAGAAACAGCAAAAAGCTTTTGTTGCGTGCTAACCAGCCAGCGGTCAGATAACACATGATTACAATCAAAGATAGACACAAAATGCTGGAGTATCTCTATGGGACAGGTAGCATCTCTGGATAGAAGAAGGGTCTCAACCCGAAATGTCACCCATTCCTTCTCTGCAGAGATGCGGCCTGTCCCGCTGAGTTACTCCAGCATTTTGTGTCTATCTTCGATTTAAACCAGTATCTGCAGTTCTTTCCCACACAATTCTGGAATCAGTGCAGTCGTGTCCAAATGAGCACCCTAACCATGGCGCTGTGGAACAGGAGACTGTCACACCCACTAGATTCAATACTTCCAATTTGACAGGGAAGGGAGTAGGGGCCGGTGGGGAGGGGGTTACATAGACCAGGAATAGGGTCAGAGCCAGAGTAGGTTTGCAGAGATAGTGAGGGACTCTTCCCACATTACAGCATTCCCTCCACTAAATCAAAGTCATGCCCCATCAGGGATGAAACGACTTAACTATTTGCTGATAAAGGAATACGTCCTTATTTTATTTCCGTTTCCTGATGTAAAATTTCCCCTCTACACATCCGTGTTCTCCACACAGTGACGGCCGCTGAGGACAAGAGTTTGTCAGTTGATATTCCAGAGACGAGCAGCGGACAAAAACCAGGTACGTAATTCCGTGTCTGTTGCTCGTCCCCACAAACAATGCCCTGTTTAGTTGAGTTGTGAATTTGTACAGAGTCTGATCACTGAAATACTGTGTGTATTAAGGTAACTGCAGATGCTGGTTTACACTGAAGATGGACACAAAGTGCCGGAGTAACTCAGTGGTATAGGCAGTATCTCTGGAGAGTTAGTTTAGTTCTCTTGCTATTGAGGAAGTGCAGCGTAGTTTCACCAGGTCTGAAGAAGTGTCTCTACCAGAAACATCACCCATTCCTTCTGTCCAGAGATGCTGCCTGTCCCGCTGAGTTACTCCAGCTTCTACACAACAAGCTGGAGTAACTCAGCGGGACAGGTAGACACACTACCTTCAATTTGAACCAGCATCTGCAGTTCTTTCCTGCACATTTTCACTAGGTTAATTCCCGGGATAGCATGACTGACTAATGATGAAAGAATGGGTTGACTGGGCTTGCAGTCACTGGAATTTAGAAAGATACATAGATACATAGAAAATAGGTGCAGGAGTAGGCCATTCGGCCCTTCGAGCCTGCACCGCCATTCAATATGATCATGGCTGATCATCCAACTCAGTATCCCGTACCTGCCTTCTCTCCATACCCCCTGATCCCTTTAGCCACAAGGGCCACATCTAACTCCCTCTTAAATATAGCCAATGAACTGGCCTCAACTACCTTCTGTGGTAGAGAGTTCCAGAGATTCACCACTCTCTGGATGAGAGGGAATCTTATAGAAACATATACAATTCTGAAGGGATTGGACAGGCTAGATGCAGGAAAAATATTCTCGATGTTGGCGGAGTCCAGAACCAGGGGTCACAGTTTAAGAATTAGGGATACGTCATTTAGGCGTGAGATGAGGAAAAATGTTTTCACCCAGAGAGTTGTAAATCTGTGGAATATTCTGCCACGGAAGGCAGTGGAGGCCAATTCACTGGGTGTTTTCAAAAGAGAGTTAGATTTATCTCTTAGGTTTAACGGAATCAAGGGATATGGAGAGAAAACAGGAATGGAATACTGATTCTGGATGATGAGCCGTGAACATATTGAATGGCTGTGATGTCTGGAATGGCCGAATGGCCGACTCCTGGACCTATTTTCTATTATTCTATGTTTTCTATGTTTATTGTCATGTGTACTGTGAAACAGCAAAACGCTTTTGTTGCGTGTTAACTAGTCAGCGGTCAGACAACACATGATTACAATCAAAGATAGACACAAAATGCTGGAGTATCTCTATGGGACAGGTAGCATCTCTGGATAGAAGAAGAGTCTCAACCCGAAATGTCACCCATTCCTTCTCTCCAGAGATGCTGCCTGTCCCACTGAGTTGCTCCAGCATTTTGTGTCTATCTTCAATTTAAACCAGCATCTGCAGTTCTATCCTAGACATTTTCACTAGGTTTATTCCCGGGATAGCAGGACTGAC
This sequence comes from Amblyraja radiata, assembly GCF_010909765.2. Taxonomy (NCBI): domain Eukaryota; kingdom Metazoa; phylum Chordata; class Chondrichthyes; order Rajiformes; family Rajidae; genus Amblyraja; species Amblyraja radiata. The sequence continues at coordinate 351,811 of NW_022630165.1, forward strand.
AAATAATGAAAGAATGGGTTGACTGGGCTTGCATTCACTGGAATTTAGAAAGATGAGAGGGAATCTTATAGAAACATATACAATTCTGAAGGGATTGGACAGGCTAGATGCAGGAAAAATATTCCCGATGTTGGCGGAGTCAAGAACCAGGGGTCACAGTTTAAGAATTACGGATAGGTCATTTAGGAGTGAGATGAGGAAAAGCTTTTTCACCTAGAGAGTTGTGAATCTGTGGAATTCTCTGCCACGGAAGGCAGTGGAGGCCAATTCACTGGGTGTTTTCAAAAGAGAGTTAGATTTATCTCTTAGGGCTAACGGAATCAAGGGATATGGAGAGAAAATAGGAACGGAATACTGATTCTGGATGATCAGCCGTGGACATATTGAATGGTGGTGCTGGCTGGAAGGGCCGAATGGCCTACTCCTGCACCAATTTCCTATTGTTCTATGTTTTCTATGTTTATTGTTATGTGTACCGAGATACAGCAAAAAGCTTTTGTTGCGTGCTAACTAGTCAGCGGTCAGACAACACATGATTACAATCAAAGATACACACAAAATGCTGGAGTAACTCTGTGGGACAGGTAGCATCTCTGGATAGAAGAAAGGTCTCAACCCGAAATGTCACCCATTCCTTCTCTGCAGAGATGCGGCCTGTCCCGCTGAGTTACTCCAGCATTTTGTGTCTATCTTCGATTTAAACCAGTATCTGCAGTTCTTTCCCACACAATTCTGGAATCAGTGCAGTCGTGTCCAAATGAGCACCCTAAACATGTCGCTGTGGAACAGGAGACTGTCACACCCACTAGATTCAATACTTCCAATTTGACAGGGAAGGGAGTACGGGCCGGTGGGGAGGGGGTTACATAGACCAGGAATAGGGTCAGAGCCAGAGTAGGTTTGCAGAGATAGTGAGAGACTCTTCCCACATTACACCACTCTCTCCACTAAAACAAAGTCATGCCCCGTCAGGGATGAAAGGGATTAACTATTTGCTGATAAAGGAATACGTCCTTATTTTATTTCCGTTTCCCGATGTAAATTTCCCCCTCTACACATTCGTGTTCTCCACACAGTGACGGTCGCTGAGGACAAGAGTTTGTCAGTTGATATTCCAGAGACGAGCAGTGGACAAAACCCAGGTACGTAATTCCGTGTCTGTTGCTCGTTCCCACAAACAATGACCTGTTTAGTTAAGTTGTGAATTTGTACAGAGTCTGATCACTGAAATACTTTGTGTATTAAGGTAACCGCAGATGCTGGTTTACACTGAAGAAAGACGCAAAGTGCCGGAGTAACTCAGCGGAACAGGCAGTATCTCTGGAGAGTTAGTTCAGTTTTCTTGCTATTGAGGGAATGCAGCGTAGGTTCACCAGGTCTGAAGAAGGGTCTCGACCCGAAACATCACCCATTTCTTCTCTACAGAGGTGCTACCTGTCCCGTTGAGTTACTCCAGCAATTCGTGTCTACCTTCAATTTAAACCAGCATCTGCAGTTCTTTCCTACACATTTTCACCAGGTTAATTCCGGGATGGCAGGACTGACTAATGATGAAAGAATGGGTTGACTGGGCTTGCATTCACTGGAATTTAGAAAGATGAGAGGGGATCTTATAGAAACATATACAATTCTGAAGGGATTGGACAGGCTAGATGCAGGAAAAATATTCCCGACTTTGGCGGAGTCCAGAACCAGGGATCACAGTTTAAGAATTGCTGATAGGTCATTTAGGAGTGAGATGAGGAAAAACGTTTTCACCCAGAGAGTTGTAAATCTGTGGAATTCTCTGCCACGGAAGGCAGTGGAGGCCAATTCACTGGGTGTTTTCAAAAGAGGGTTAAATTTATCTCTTAGGGCTAACGGAATCAAGGGATATGGAGAGAAATCTGGAACGGAATACTGATTCTGGATGATCAGCCGTGGACTTATTGAATAGCTGGCTGGAAGGGTCGAATGGCCTACTCCTGCATGACTGACTAATGATGAAATAATGGGTTGACTGGGCTTGCATTCACTAGAATTTAGAAGGATACATAGATACATAGAACATAGATGCAGGAGTAGGCCATTCGGCCCTTCGAGCCTGCACCGCCATTCAATATGATCATGGCTGATCATCCAACTCAGTATCCCGTACCTAACTTCTCTCCAAACCCCCTGATCCCTTTAGCCACACGGGCCACATCTAACTCCCTCTTAAATATAGCCAATGAACTGGCCTCAACTACCTTCTGTGGCAGAGAGTTCCAGAGATTCACCACTCTCTGGATGAGAGGGAATCTTATAGATACATATACAATTCTGAAGGGATTGGACAGGCTAGATGCTGGAAAAATATTCCCAATGTTGGCGGAGTCCAGAACCAGGGGTCACAGTTTAAGAATTAGGGATACGTCATTTAGGAGTGAGATGAGGAAAAATATTTTCACCCAGAGAGAGTTGTAAATCTGCGGAATATTCTGCCACGGAAGGCAGTGGAGGCCAAACCACTGGGTGTTTTCAAAAGAGAGTTAGATTTATCTCTTAGGTTTAACGGAATCAAGGGATATGGAGAGAAAACAGGAATGGAATACCGATTCTGGATGATCAGCCGTGAACATATTGAATGGCGGTGCTGGTTGGAAGGGCCGAATGGCCTACTCCTGCACCTATTTTCTATTATTCTATGTTTCCTATATTTATTGTCATGTGTACCGAGATACAGCAAAAAGCTTTTGTTGCGTGCTAACCAGCCGGCGGTCAGACAACACATGATTACAATCAAAGATAGACACAAAATGCTGGAGTATCTCTATGGGACAGGTAGCATCTCTGGATAGAAGAAGAGTCTCAACCCGAAATGTCACCCATTCCTTCTCTGCGGAGGTGCTGCCTGTCCTGCTGAGTTACTCCAACATTTTGTGTCTAACTTCGATTTAAACCAGTATCTGCAGTTCTTTCCCACACAATTCTGGAATCAGTGCAGTCGTGTCCAAATGAGCACCCTAACCATGGCGCTGTGGAACAGGAGACTGTCACACCCACTAGATTCAATACTTCCAATTTGACAGGGAAGGGAGTAGGGGCCGGTGGGGAGGGGGTTACATAGACCAGGAATAGGGTCAGAGCCAGAGTAGGTTTGCAGAGATAGTGAGAGACTCTCCCCACAATACACCACTCTCTCCACTAAATCAAAGTCATGCCCCATCAGGGATGAAAGCGGTTCACTATTTGCTGATAAAGGAATACTTCCTTGTTTTATTTCCGTTTCTTGATGTAAATTTCCCCCTCTACACATCCGTGTTCTCCACACAGTGACGGCCACCGAGGACAAGAGTTTGTCAGTCGATATTCCAGAGACGAGCAGCAGACAAAACCCAGGTACGTAATTCCGTGTCTGTTGCTCGTTTGACCACGAAGTTTGACTACAGTGTTTTATTTTGGGAAGTCTAACATGGGCAGGACCTACACAGTGAATGGTAGAGTTCTGTGTAGTGTTGTAGAGCAGAGGGATCAAGGAGTATAGGTACTGAGTTCCCTGAAAGTGGCATCACATGTAGATAACGTGATGAAGAAGGCTTTTGACACATTGTAACAATGTTACAAAATATGGAGATTTAAAAAATCAAGTCTGCAATTTATCCCATCAGATAAAGCATAAAAGAAGTTTAATTTGACTTCTAATTCACTTTCATATCTTCAGTATTAAAAAAGTCATGGCCATTTTCATACTCGGAAATTAGCATCTTGTTCCCTATTGCTTTTCCATTGACTTATCACACAAGCTGTGATCGAGGACAGTCAAATGGCCATAACTTTCTTAAAAATTAAGAGAACTGAATGAAATGTTCAGTTATTATAGATTGTAGCATTCTGAAACAAATATAAAACATCTTTCTTAGATGACCTGAAATTAAAGCATATAATTAGTTAGTTGCCTAATTGTAGCTAATTGGCCATTGTGACGGAAATCGTAATAAACACCCAGACTGCCCTGAAAATAGAAAAATGTGATATTCTCAAGATCAGAACTTTAATATTATTGTATTATATGCTGTACGTCCGTAACAGACAGGTAAATAAATTACAATTTCTAGCAACAGACCAAGTCTTTATGGGGAAGATCAGTTTCCAGCTGGTACATTGGCAAATCATAATCAGTAGCATCATCATACTCCTCAGATTGTAACCAATAAGCAACTCTGTACACCTTGTTTTTCCTCAACTTTTAAATTTTGAGGTTGAAAATGTCCGTAAAAACGCAGGCCAGTTGGTTCGCACAGTAGTAAAATAGTAAAGTAACAGTAGTAAAGAGAGCAAACTGTTCTGTCTTCACTAGGGAAGACATAAATAATCTGCCGGAAATAGCAGGGGACCGGGGGTCAAATGAGATGGAGGAACTGAGTGAAATCCAGGTTAGCCGGGAAGTGGTGTTAGGTAAATTGAATGGATTAAAGGCCGCTAAATCCCCAGGGCCAGATAGGCTGCATTCCAGAGTACTTAAGGAAGTAGCCCCAGAAATAGTGGATGCATTAGTGATAATTTTTCCGAACTCTTTAGATTCTGGAGTAGTTCCTGAGGATTCCAGGGTAGCTAATGTAACCCCACTTTTTAAAAAGGGAGGGAGAGAGAAAACGGGGAATTACAGACCAGTTAGTCTAACATCGGTAGTGGGGAAACTGCTGGAGTCAGTTATTAAAGATGGGATAGCAGCACATTTGGAAAGTGGTGAAATTATTGGACAAAGTCAGCATGGATTTATGAAAGGTAAATCATGTCTGACGAATCTTATAGAATTTTTCGACGATGTAACTAGTAGAGTGGATAAGGGAGAACCAGTGGATGTGTTATATCTGGACTTTCAGAAGGTTTCCGACAAGGTCCCACATAAGAGATTAGTATACAAACTTAAAGCACACGGTATTGGGGGTTCAGTATTGATGTGGATAGAGAACTGGCTGGCAGACAGGAGGCAAAGAGTAGGAGTAAACGGGTCCTTTTCACATTGGCAGGCAGTGAATAGTGAGGTACCGCAAGGCTCAGTGCTGGGACCCCAGCTATTTACAATATATATTAATGATTTGGACGAGGGAATTGAATGCAACATCTCCAAGTTTGCGGATGACACGAAGCTGGGGGGCAGTGTTAGCTGTGAGGAGGATGCTAGGAGGCTGCAAGGTGACTTGGATGGGCTGGGTGAGTGGGCAAATGCATGGCAGATGCAGTATAATGTGGATAAATGTGAGGTTATCCATTTTGGTGGCAAAAACAGGAAAGTAGACTATTATCTGAATGGTGGCCGATTAGGAAAAGGGGAGATGCAACGAGCCCTGGGTGTCATGGTACACCAGTCATTGAAAGTAGGCATGCAGGTGCAGCAGGCAGTGAAGAAAGCGAATGGTATGTTAGCATTCATAGCAAAATGATTTGAGTATAGGAGCAGGGAGGTTCTACTGCAGTTGTGCAGGGTCTTGGTGAGACCACAGCTGGAGTATTGCGTACAGTTTTGGTCTCCTAATCTTAGGAAATACATTCTTGCCATAGAGGGAGTACAGAGAAGGTTCACCAGACTGATTCCTGGGATGTCAGGACTTTCATATGAAGAAAGACTGGATAGACTCAGCTTGTACTCGCTAGAATTTAGATGATTGAGGGGGGATCTTATAGAAACTTACAAAATTCTTAAGGGGTTGGACAGGCTAGATGCAGGAAGATTGTTCTCGATGTTGGGGAAGTCCAGAACAAGGGGTCACAGTTTAAGGATAAGGGGGAAATCTTTTAGGACCGAGATGAGAAAACATTTTTCACACAGAGAGTGGTGAATCTCTGGAATTCTCTGTCACAGAAGGTAGTTGAGGCCAGTTCATTGGCTATATTTAAGAGGGAGTTAGATGTGGCCCTTGTGGCTAAAGGTATCAGGGGGTATGGAGAGAAGGCAGTACAGGATACTGAGTTGGATGATCAGCCATGATCATATTGAATGGCGGTGCAGGCTCGAAGGGCCGAATGGCCTACTCCTGCCCTATTTTCTATGTTTCTATGTTTCTATATATTTCAATAGGGCTTGTATACAAAAACCAAATATAATGTGGAGGCGCTGGTAATATTTGGAATATTGTGAGCAATTTTGGGCATCGTATCTGAGGAAGGATGTGGTGGCTCAGGAGAGGGTCCAGAGGAGGTTTACAAGAATGATCCCAGTAATCAGTACGTTAACCTATGGTAAGCATTTGTCAGCACTGGGCCTGTACTCGCTGGACATAAAAAGAATGAAGGAGGACCTCATTGAAACATACAGAATAGTGAAAGGCTTGGGTAGAGTGATTGTGGAGAGGATGTTTCCTCCAGTGGGTGAGTCTAGGAGTGGAGGTCACAGCCTCAGAAATAAAAGACGTTCCTCTACTCCTATTCCTTATGATATGAGCTGAATTAAGCCATTCGGCCCATCAAGACTACACCGACATTCAATCATGGCTGGTCTATCTTTCTCTCCCAACCGCATTCTCCTGCCTTCCCCCCATAACCCCTCACACCCATACTAATCAAGAATATATCTAGTGTATTTGGTACCTTAAAAAAATATTAATTGACGATGCCCACAGCCTTCTGTTGCAAAGAATTCCACAGATTCGTCACCCTCTGACTTAAGAAATTCCTCGTTATCGCCTTCCCAAACGAATGTCCTTCAATTCTGAGGCTGAGACCTCTGGTCTTAGATTCTCCTACCTAGTCTAATCATCTGCCCCTCTCACCTGTATCCACCTATCACTTGGCAGGCTTTGACCCGTTTGCACCTGCTCACAAAGTTTACACAATGTAGAAGTTGGGTGGTCATGTTGCAGTTGTATAAGATGTTTGTGAGGCCATATTTAGAATATGTGCGTTCAGTTCTGGGCACCGTGTGATAGAAAATATGTTTTCAGCTGGAAAGCGTACAGAGAAGATTTACAAGGATGTTGCCAGGAATGAGTAGGCTGGGATTCTATTCCTTGGAACGCAGGAAGATGAGGGGTGATCTTGTAGAGGTGTATAAAATCATGAGAGGAATAGATCGGGTAGACACACAGAGTCTCTTGCCCAGTGTAGGTGAATCGAGGACCAAAGAACATAGGTTTAAGGTGAGAGGGGGAAAAAAGTTAATAGGAATCTGAGGGGTAACTTTTTCACAAAGGGTGGTTGGTGCATGGAACAAGCTGCCAAAGGAGGTAGTTGAGGCATTGGCTATCCCAACTTTGAAGAAACAGGACAGGTTTGGAGGGATATGGACCAAACGTGGGCAGGTGGGACTAGTGTAGCTGGGACATGTTTGCCAGTGTGGGCAAGTTGGGCCGAAGGGCCTGTTTCCACCTTGTATCAATCTATAACTATGACTTTGCATTTCCAGTTTTCTACCCTCTATTCCCCCAGTCTGAAGAAGGGACTCAATCTGAAATGCTGTTTGTGGGAACACTAGTCCACTCCATCCGCAGATCCGCTGAGTTCCTCCAGCACTTTGCTTTCTTGATTAATAAAAGGACTGTTCTGCACCCTCAGCTTTGGGGAACTGTTCGATACATTTTCCCTTCTGTATAAAGGACATTGTGATTTTTCACGTTAAGTTTCCTGTTCCTACTTCTGTCCACTTCCTCATGAAGCAAGAGGTCGTTGGGCCTCACAAAGTCTCTGTAACTTCATTGTTTCCATGACTCTTACTCATACACTAGGAACAACTTACGGGGGCAAATTAAGGTCAGAGGGGGGAAAGCTGAAAGTTGCGGCACAGTAGCGCAGCGGTAGAGTTGCTGCCTCACAGCTCCAGAGACCTGGGTTCCATCCCGACTACATGTGCTGTCTGTACGGAATTTGCACGTTCTCCCCGTAACCTGCGTGAGTTTTCTCTGAGATCTTCGGTTTCCTCCCACATTCTATAGACGTACGGGTTTATAGGTTAATAGGTTTGGTATCAATGTAGAATTATTCCTAGTGTGTATCGGATGGTGTTACTGTGAAGGCATCGTTGGTTGGCACGGACTTGGTGGGCCGAAGGACCTGTTTCCGCGCTGTATCTCTAAACTTAACAAGAACTAAAATGTGTGGGGATCGTTTCTTTACCCAGAGAGTGATGGTGCCTAGGGGTGATGGTGGAGGCAGTTTTCCAGATTATGTACAGGCAAAGAAGATTAATTGGCATCATGTTCGGCACGGACATTGTGGGCCGAAGGGCCTGTTCCTGTGCTGTGTTGTTCCCTGTTCTAGGTACTGACCCTCTGCTAATTCATTATAATCCTTTGCTGAGTTAGTTGGGCAAACAAGCCTTGCACAAATCCAGACATTCTTGAATCAGTGACTCAGCAGGTGGGGCAGCATCTCTGGAGAGAAGGGATGGGTGATGTTTCGGGTCGAGACCCTTCTTCAGACCTGAAATGTCACCCATTCCTTCTCTCCAGAGATGCTGCCTGTCCCGCTGATGTACTCCAGCATTTTGTGTCTATCTTCGATTTAAACCAGTATCTGCAGTTCTTTCCCACACAATTCTGGAATCAGTGCAGTCGTGTCCAAATGAGCATTTTAAACCATGGCGCTGTGGAACAGGAGACTGTCACACCCATTAGTCATGCCCCATCAGGAATGAAAGGGGTTAACTATTCGCTGAAACATGAAGACTTCCTTATTTTACTTCCGTTTCCTGATGTAAAATTTCCCCTCTACACCTTCGTGTTCTCCACACAGTGGCGGCAGCTGAGGACAAGAGTTTGTCAGTTGATATTCCAGAGACGAGCAGCGGACAAAACCCAGGTACGTAATTCCGTGTCTGTTGCTCGTTCCCACAAACCACCTGTTTAGTTGAGTTGTGAATTTGTACAGAGTCTGATCACTGAAATACTTTGTGTATTAAGGTAACTGCAGATGCTGGTTTACACAAATGCCGGAGTAACTCAGCGGGACAGGCAGCATATCTGGAGAGTTAGTTTAAGAATTACGGATAGGTCATTTACGAGTGAGATAAGGAAAAACGTTTTCACCCAGAGAGTTGTAAATCTGTGGAATACTCTGCCACGGAATGCAGTGGAGGCCAATTCACTGGGCGTTTTCAAAAGAGAGTTAGATTTATCTCTTAGGGCTAACGGAATCAAGGGATATGGAGAGAAAACAGGAACGGAATACTGATTCTGGATGATCAGCCGTGGACATATTGAATGGCGGTGCTGGCTGGAAGGGCCGAACTGCACCTATTTTCTATTATGCTATATTTTCTATGTTTATTGTCATGTGTACCGAGAAACAGCAAAAAGCTTTTGTTGCGTGCTAACCAGCCAGCGGTCAGATAACACATGATTACAATCAAAGATAGACACAAAATGCTGGAGTATCTCTATGGGACAGGTAGCATCTCTGGATAGAAGAAGGGTCTCAACCCGAAATGTCACCCATTCCTTCTCTGCAGAGATGCGGCCTGTCCCGCTGAGTTACTCCAGCATTTTGTGTCTATCTTCGATTTAAACCAGTATCTGCAGTTCTTTCCCACCCAATTCTGGAATCAGTGCAGTCGTGTCCAAATGAGCACCCTAACCATGGCGCTGTGGAACAGGAGACTGTCACACCCACTAGATTCAATACTTCCAATTTGACAGGGAAGGGAGTAGGGGCCGGTGGGGAGGGGGTTACATAGACCAGGAATAGGGTCAGAGCCAGAGTAGGTTTGCAGAGATAGTGAGGGACTCTTCCCACATTACAGCATTCCCTCCACTAAATCAAAGTCATGCCCCATCAGGGATGAAACGACTTAACTATTTGCTGATAAAGGAATACGTCCTTATTTTATTTCCGTTTCCTGATGTAAAATTTCCCCTCTACACATCCGTGTTCTCCACACAGTGACGGCCGCTGAGGACAAGAGTTTGTCAGTTGATATTCCAGAGACGAGCAGCGGACAAAAACCAGGTACGTAATTCCGTGTCTGTTGCGCGTCCCCACAAACAATGCCCTGTTTAGTTGAGTTGTGAATTTGTACAGAGTCTGATCACTGAAATACTGTGTGTATTAAGGTAACTGCAGATGCTGGTTTACACTGAAGATGGACACAAAGTGCCGGAGTAACTCAGTGGTATAGGCAGTATCTCTGGAGAGTTAGTTTAGTTCTCTTGCTATTGAGGAAGTGCAGCGTAGGTTCACCAGGTCTGAAGAAGTGTCTCTACCAGAAACATCACCCATTCCTTCTGTCCAGAGATGCTGCCTGTCCCGCTGAGTTACTCCAGCTTCTACACAACAAGCTGGAGTAACTCAGCGGGACAGGTAGACACACTACCTTCAATTTGAACCAGCATCTGCAGTTCTTTCCTGCACATTTTCACTAGATTAATTCCCGGGATAGCATGACTGACTAATGATGAAAGAATGGGTTGACTGGGCTTGCAGTCACTGGAATTTAGAAAGATACATAGATACATAGAAAATAGGTGCAGGAGTAGGCCATTCGGCCCTTCGAGCCTGCACCGCCATTCAATATGATCATGGCTGATCATCCAACTCAGTATCCCGTACCTGCCTTCTCTCCATACCCCCTGATCCCTTTAGCCACAAGGGCCACATCTAACTCCCTCTTAAATATAGCCAATGAACTGGCCTCAACTACCTTCTGTGGTAGAGAGTTCCAGAGATTCACCACTCTCTGGATGAGAGGGAATCTTATAGAAACATATACAATTCTGAAGGGATTGGACAGGCTAGATGCAGGAAAAATATTCTCGATGTTGGCGGAGTCCAGAACCAGGGGTCACAGTTTAAGAATTAGGGATACGTCATTTAGGCGTGAGATGAGGAAAAATGTTTTCACCCAGAGAGTTGTAAATCTGTGGAATATTCTGCCACGGAAGGCAGTGGAGGCCAATTCACTGGGTGTTTTCAAAAGAGAGTTAGATTTATCTCTTAGGTTTAACGGAATCAAGGGATATGGAGAGAAAACAGGAATGGAATACTGATTCTGGATGATGAGCCGTGAACATATTGAATGGCTGTGAAGTCTGGAATGGCCGAATGGCCGACTCCTGGACCAATTTTCTATTATTCTATGTTTTCTATGTTTATTGTCATGTGTACTGTGAAACAGCAAAACGCTTTTGTTGCGTGTTAACTAGTCAGCGGTCAGACAACACATGATTACAATCAAAGATAGACACAAAATGCTGGAGTATCTCTATGGGACAGGTAGCATCTCTGGATAGAAGAAGAGTCTCAACCCGAAATGTCACCCATTCCTTCTCTCCAGAGATGCTGCCTGTCCCACTGAGTTGCTCCAGCATTTTGTGTCTATCTTCAATTTAAACCAGCATCTGCAGTTCTATCCTAGACATTTTCACTAGGTTTATTCCCGGGATAGCAGGACTGACAAATAATGAAAGAATGGGTTGACTGGGCTTGCATTCACTGGAATTTAGAAAGATGAGAGGGAATCTTATAGAAACATATACAATTCTGAAGGGATTGGACAGGCTAGATGCAGGAAAAATATTCCCGATGTTGGCGGAGTCAAGAACCAGGGGTCACAGTTTAAGAATTACGGATAGGTCATTTAGGAGTGAGATGAGGAAAAACTTTTTCACCTAGAGAGTTGTGAATCTGTGGAATTCTCTGCCACGGAAGGCAGTGGAAGCCAATTCACTGGGTGTTTTCAAAAGAGAGTTAGATTTATCTCTTAGGGCTAACGGAATCAAGGGATATAGAGAGAAAATAGGAACGGAATACTGATTCTGGATGATCAGCCGTGGACATATTGAATGGTGGTGCTGGCTGGAAGGGCCGAATGGCCTACTCCTGCACCTATTTCCTATTGTTCTATGTTTTCTATGTTTATTGTTATGTGTACCGAGATACAGCAAAAACCTTTTGTTGCGTGCTAACTAGTCAGCGGTCAGACAACACATGATTACAATCAAAGATACACACAAAATGCTGGAGTAACTCTGTGGGACAGGTAGCATCTCTGGATAGAAGAAAGGTCTCAACCCGAAATGTCACCCATTCCTTCTCTGCAGAGCTGCGGCCTGTCCCGCTGAGTTACTCCAGCATTTTGTGTCTATCTTCGATTTAAACCAGTATCTGCAGTTCTTTCCCACACAATTCTGGAATCAGTGCAGTCGTGTCCAAATGAGCACCCTAAACATGTCGCTGTGGAACAGGAGACTGTCACACCCACTAGATTCAATACTTCCAATTTGACAGGGAAGGGAGTAGGGGCCGGTGGGGAGGGGGTTACATAGACCAGGAATAGGGTCAGAGCCAGAGTAGGTTTGCAGAGATAGTGAGAGACTCTTCCCACATTACACCACTCTCTCCACTAAAACAAAGTCATGCCCCGTCAGGGATGAAAGGGATTAACTATTTGCTGATAAAGGAATACGTCCTTATTTTATTTCCGTTTCCCGATGTAAATTTCCCCCTCTACACATTCGTGTTCTCCACACAGTGACGGTCGCTGAGGACAAGAGTTTGTCAGTTGATATTCCAGAGACGAGCAGTGGACAGAACCCAGGTACGTAATTCCGTGTCTGTTGCTCGTTCCCACAAACAACGACCTGTTTAGTTGAGTTGTGAATTTGTACAGAGTCTGATCACTGAAATACTTGTGTATTAAGGTAACCGCAGATGCTGGTTTACACTGAAGATAGACACAAAGTGCCGGAGTAACTCAGTGGTATAGGCAGTATCTCTGGAGAGTTAGTTTAGTATACTTGCTATTGAGGAAGTGCAGCGTAGGTTCACCAGGTCTGAAGAAGGGTCTCAACCTGAAACATCACCCCTTCCTTCTGTCCAGAGATGCTGCCTGTCCCGCTGAGTTACACCAGCTTGTACACAACAAGCTGGAGTAACTCAGCGGGACAGGTAGACACACTACCTTCAATTTGACCCAGCAGCTGCAGTTCTTTCCTGCACATTTTCACTAGGTTAATTCCCGGGATAGCATGACTGACTAATGATGAAAGAATGGGTTGACTGGGCTTGCATACACTGGAATTTAGAAAGATACATAGATACATAGAAAATAGGTGCAGGAGTAGGCCATTCGGCCCTTCGAGCCTGCACCGCCATTCAATATGATCATGGCTGATCATCCAACTCAGTATCCTGTACCTGCCTTCTCTCCATACCCCCTGATCCCTTTAGCCACAAGGGCCACATCTAACTCCCTCTTAAATATAGCCAATGAACTGGCCTCAACTACCTTCTGTGGTAGAGAGTTCCAGAGATTCACCACTCTCTGGATGAGAGGGAATCTTATAGAAACATATACAATACTGAAGGGAATTGACAGGCTAGATGCAGGAAAAATATTCTCGATGTTGGCGGAGTCCAGAACCAGGGGTCACAGTTTAAGAATTAGGGGTACGTCATTTAGGCGTGAGATGAGGAAAAATGTTTTCACCCAGAGAGTTGTAAATCTGTGGAATATTCTGCCACGGAAGGCAGTGGAGGCCAATTCACTGGGTGTTTTCAAAAGAGAGTTAGATTTATCTCTTAGGTTTAACGGAATCAAGGGATATGGAGAGAAAACAGGAATGGAATACTGATTCTGGATGATGAGCCATGAACATATTGAATGGCTGTGATGTCTGGAATGGCCGAATGGCCGACTCCTGGACCTATTTTCTATTATTCAATGTTTTCTATGTTTATTGTCATGTGTACTGTGAAACAGCAAAAAGCTTTTGTTGCGTGCTAACTAGTCAGCGGTCAGACAACACATGATTACAATCAAAGATAGACACAAAATGCTGGAGTATCTCTATGGGACAGGTAGCATCTCTGGATAGAAGAAGAGTCTCAACCCGAAATGTCACCCATTCCTTCTCTCCAGAGATGCTGCCTGTCCCGCTGAGTTGCTCCAGCATTTTGTGTCTATCTTCAATTTAAACCAGCATCTGCAGTTCTATTCTAGACATTTTCACTAGGTTTATTCCCGGGATAGCAGGACTGCCAATAATGAAAGAATGGGTTGACTGGGCTTGCATTCACTGGAATTTAGAAAGATGAGAGGGAATCTTATAGAAACATATACAATTCTGAAGGGATTGGACAGGCTAGATGCAGGAAAAATATTCCCGATTTTGGCGGAGTCAAGAACCAGGGTCACAGTTTAAGAATTACGGATAGGTCATTTAGGAGTGAGATGAGGAAAAACTTTTTCACCTAGAGAGTTGTGAATCTGTGGAATTCTCTGCCACGGAAGGCAGTGGAGGCCAATTCACTGGGTGTTTTCAAAAGAGAGTTAGATTTATCTCTTAGGGCTAACGGAATCAAGGGATATGGAGAGAAAATAGGAACGGAATACTGATTCTGGATGATCAGCCGTGGACATATTGAATGGCGGTGCTGGTTGGAAGGGCCGAATAGCCTACTCCTGCACCTATTTTCTATAATTCTATGTTTTCTATATTTATTGTCATGTGTACCGAGATACAGCAAAAAGCTTTTGTTGCGTGCTAACCAGCCAGCGGTCAGATAACACATGATTACAATCAAAGATAGACACAAAATGCTGGAGTATCTCTATGGAACAGGTAGCATCTCTGGATAGAAGAAGAGTCTCAACCCGAAATGTCACCCATTCCTTCTCTGCAGAGATGCGGCCTGTCCCGCTGAGTTACTCCAACATTTTGTGTCTAACTTCGATTTAAACCAGTATCTGCAGTTCTTTCCCACACAATTCTGGAATCAGTAAATCAAAATAGGAAGTACATGGTAAATGGTAGGGAATTGAAGAATGCAGGTGAACAGAGGGATCTGGGAATAACTGTGCACAGTTCCCTGAAAGTGGAATCTCATGTAGATAGGGTGGTAAAGAAAGCTTTTGGTGTGCTGGCCTTTATAAATCAGAGCATTGAGCATAGAAGTTGGGATGTAATGTTAAAATTGTACAAGGCATTGGTGAGGCCAATTCTGGAGTATGGTGTACAATTTTGGTCGCCTAATTATAGGAAGGACGTCAACAAAATAGAGAGAGTACAGAGGAGATTTACTAGAATGTTGCCTGGGTTTCAGCAACTAAGTTACAGAGAAAGGTTGAACAAGTTAGGGCTTTATTCTTTGGAGCGCAGAAGGTTAAGGAAGGATGTGCTGGCTCTGGAGAGGGTCCAGAAGAGGTTTACAAGAACGATCCCAGGAATGAGTGGGTTAACATGTGAAGAGCATTTGACGGCACAGGTCCTGTACTCGCTGGAGTTTAGAATAATGAGGGGGAACCTCATTGAAATGTACAGAATATTGATGGCTTGGATAGAGTGGATGTGGAGAGGATGTTTCCACTGGTGGGAGAGTATCGGACCAGAGGTTATAGCCTCATAATTAAAGAACTTTCTTTTAGGAAGGAGATGAGGAGGAATATCTTTATAGCAATTTTACAAAATTTTGCGATTTTAAACATCAAGTCT
Source organism: Amblyraja radiata (assembly GCF_010909765.2). NCBI lineage: Eukaryota > Metazoa > Chordata > Chondrichthyes > Rajiformes > Rajidae > Amblyraja > Amblyraja radiata. The sequence continues at coordinate 367,194 of NW_022630165.1, forward strand.
GTAATTTATCCCATCAGATAAAGCATAAAAAGAAGTTTAATTTGACACCTAATTCACTTTCATATCTGCAGTATTAAAAAAGCTATGGCCATTTTCATGCTCGGAAATTGGCATCTTGTTCCCTATTGCTTTTCCATTGACTGAACACAAAAGTTCAGATCAAGGACAGTCAAAAGCCCATAACTTTCCTCAAAAATTAAGAGAACTGAAATAAATTTTCAGTTATTATAGATTGAAGCATTCTGAAACAAATATTAAACAATCTTACTTGGATGACAGGAAATTAAAGCATATAATTAGTTAGTTACCCAATTGTAGCTAATTACAAAATTCAATTACTAGATCTAAACATCTATCCATTTCTTAAGAATAGATTAACATTTATAAATAGCCTAAGTGTCCAAATAACATTCACACAAGAATTCACAATATAACATGATTTTTAAATCTCATTAACATTAATTTATAGGCCAAATGGAAGGAATTTAGTGTTTAATTGCTGTAAATTAATGGCCATCTAAATCAGCTTGCGAGTGGGATTTTGTGGAACGCGATGGTTTGGAACGTTGCGGTTACGGTGAATTTGAACCCCATGTCGGCAGGAAAAATACTGCCGGTTCGGATGGGCTCTAAGTCACCTTCTCGCAACTTAAAATTTTGATTAAAGGCATCTTAAGAAGTACTTTTTAATGTAAAAATAAACAGCCTATCTTGCCTTGCTCCCTACGTGAGATCTGTCCCATTGTCGGCGTTCACGGCTTTAGAAGATTTTTAATCTACTATAACAATTAAATTATTCAACTTAGTTTAAAAATAAGTGCAGAGAACGGCAGTCGGAGTGATTTTTCTTGAGCAACTAAACAGGCTGACCACCACCGATTTCAACAGCCTGGAGAAAACAGCATTTTAAACCCGCCCCCCCCCTCTCAAAGGCGCGCACACGGGCAGTGACAGAACTGCAGCGCCGCTGAAGGTAAGTTTTGCAACATACCTAATCTTTAGTCAGAGGGTGATGAATCTGTGGATGCTTTGCGATAGAAGACTGTGGAGGCCAAGTCAGTGGATGTATTTAATGCAGAGATGGATAGGTTCTTGATTAGTCGTGGAGTCAGAGGTTATGGGGAGAAGGCAGGAAAATGAGGTTAGGAGGGAGAGATAGATCAGCTATGATTGAATGGCACAGTAGACTTGATGGGCTGAATGACCTAATTCTGCTATCACTTATGACCTTATATAGTACGACTTACCTGGGTTGCATGCAAACACTGTATCCTGTTACACATGGCAATTGTACAACCATACCAATCGATGGGCAAAAAAGGGCTGACATGGACGTGGTGGGCCGAAGAACCTGTTGCTGTTTGGATGGAACTGTTCCCAAACCAAGGTGCAATGCATCCTGATATAATGCTTTCTAACATGCCCTTCAGGGGGTGGAATGGGGAGACTGCTTTGTGTAATGGTCTGGGTGATATCCAAGTTAGGGGCAGCAAGGTGGCTCAGCAGTAGAATTGTTGCCTCCAGCGCTAGAGACTCTGGTTTGATGCTGACTTTAGGTGCTTGTCTGAACAGAGTTTGCCCGTTTACATATTATGTTGTGCTGCTGCAAGTGAGAATTTCATTCTGCAATCTGGGACATTTGACAATAAAACATTCCTGAATCTGGATTCTTCACCTGCTTGGGTTTTAGAAAATAGATGCAGGAGGAGGCCATTCGGCCCTTCGAGCCAGCATCGATTTCTCTGCTTTCCTCCCACATTCCAAAGATATGCTGGTTTGTAGGTTAATTGGCTTGGCAAAATTGTAAATTGTCCCTACGGTGTGCACGATAGTGCTCGTGTGCGGGGATCGCTGGTCGGCACGGACTCGGTGGGCCGAGGGGGCCTGTTTCCGCACTGTATCTCTAAACTAAACACAGAATTAATGTGTGAATGGGTGATCGCTGGTCAGCACCGACTCGGTGGGCCGAAGGTCCTGTTTCTGTATTGTACCTCAAGAACTAAACATATAACTAGTATGTGAACGGGTGATCGATGATCGGCGTGGACTCGGTGGGCCGAGGGGGCCTGTTTCAGCGCTGCATCTCTGAACTAAACACAGATGTGTGAACGGGCGATTGCTGGTCGGCGCGGATGAAGGGCCTGTTTCTATGCTGTATCTCAAAAACAAAACATAGAACTAGTGTGTGAACGGGTGATCGATGATCGGCGTGGACTCGGTGTGACGAGGGGGCCTGTTTCAGCGCTGCATCTCTGAACTAAACTAAACTCCCAGCAATTTCTTGTGGTGTTGAGCAGAGCTGGTCCCAAACCAAGGTGTGCTGCAACCTAACAGAGTTCTTTCACAATTCATGTGGAGATGTTGGTGTTAGTCACTGGAGAAATGCCGAACTTCCTTTATCTTTTAAGCAAGATGAGACATCAGTGTGCCTTATTGACCACACCTTCAATGTAGTTGATGCAGGGTATGCTGTTGGTGATATTTACGGTCTTAAGGTCATAAGTGATAGGAGCAGAATTTGGCCATTCGGCCATCTGGTCTACTCCGCCATTTAAACATGGCTGATCAACACTACCTCCTAACCCCAATTTCCTGCCTTCTCCCCATAACCCCTAACACCCGTACTAATCAAGAAGCCATTTATCTTTGCATTAAAAATATCCATTGACTTGTCCTCCACAGCCTGCTGTGGCAAACAATTCCACAGATTCACCACCCTCTGATTAAAGAAATTCCTCCTCATCTACTTTGTAAAGGAATACCCTTTAATTCTGTGGCTGTGACCTCTAATCCTAGACTCTCCCACTAGTGGAAATATTCTCTCTACATCCACTCTATCCAGGCCTTTCACTGTTTGGTAAATGTCAATAAGGTTCCCCCTCATTCTTCTAAACTCCAGCGAGGGCAGGCCCAATGCAGACAAATGCTCATCATATGTTAAAGCCATCATTCTCAAAAACCTCCTCTGGACCCTCTCCAATCCAGTAAATACCTCCTCATATATAGGGCCCTAATCTGCTCCCATGTGCGGTCTGACCAGCATGGTATAAAGCTTCAGCATTTTATCGTTTTATGGTCACTACCTCCGAACGGTTCTTTTACCATAATCACCCCGATCAAATCCGGTTTGTTACACACTAGTTTTAGTTCTTAGTTTTAGTTTGAGAGATACAGCGTGTAAACAGGGCCTTCAGCCCACTGAGTCCGCGCTGACCAGCGATCCCCGCACACTAACACTATCCTACACACACACAAGGGACAATTTGCTAATTTATCGAAGCCAATTAACCTGCAAACCTGTAAGATATTTGGAGTGTGGGAGGAACCGGATCAAGGGGAGAACATACAAACTCTGTAAAGACAGCACCTACAGTCAGGATGGAACCCAGGTCACTGGCGCTGTGAGGCAGTGACCTGCTGTGCCACTGTGCCCCCCATATAACAATGCCAAACCAAATTGCCTAGTATGCTCGATTACAAACTGCTCTTAGAAGCCAGTCCCTTCCCTTGGTATCCATAGCAACTTGAATTTCCCAGTCTACCTGCATATTGATACACCCCATGACCTTTAACCTGCTGCAACTTTACATCACCTTCCTTGCCAACCACAACATCACAATTTTTCATATCACCTGAAAATTTGCAAATTATACTTTCTCCCACTGTAGACACAAAAAATGCAGATTCTGGAATCTGTAGCGACACTCCATCTGCTGAGGGAACTCAGCGGGTCAGGCAGCATTTCATAAGTACCTACGATGCAGTAGCAGACATAGGCAATTTGGCCCTTCGAGTCCACTCCGCCATTCAATCATGGCTGATCTATCTTTCCCACTCGACCCCATACTCCTGCCTTCTCCCCATAACCACTGACACCTGCACTACTCAAGAATCTGTCAATCTCTGCCTTGAAAACACATTTACTTCGTGTGCGGACGTAGTGCCGACAGACAAGAAGCCGAAGCAAAGAAGTCGAAGCCAAAGAACGTAATGGAAATGAGGCAGAAACGACAATAAACCGAAAGATTACGAAGACGAAACACATACTAACTGAAAGGATAGGACGGCTAAATGCAAACTAACCGAAAGGGCCGGATGCCTAAAACCCAAGGAACCGAAAAGCTGCGTCGCCTAAAAGCAAACTTACCGAATGGCCGCTCTGTCGAAACGCCACCTACCCGAAAGTCGGTGTCGCCTACAAGCCAAAGGACCGACTGCCGCTCAACAGAAACGTCCAATAACGGACATGACGTTACCGGGGGGCGGTACTTGTCAGCGATTGGTCCAGACCCCCGCGTCCATCACATCACTGTGAAGGCATGAACATTGTCCCACACCTCCGCTCCACCCGAACCGCAGACCACGGAGGATGGCCGTGGGAAAGTGGGGGCTGTCCCGAGGGATGCGCATCTTCGGCCGCTTTCAACTTGGTGCTTGGGTTCAGATTGCCCAGTCACCTATGGCTTGTGTGGGAAAATGAACCACACGCTCCTGTCTCCCCCTTCTCTCTCCCCCTCTCTTCCTTCTCTCTCCACTCTCTCCCCTCTCCCCTCTCCTCCTCTCTCCTCCCCTCCTCTCTCCCTTCTCTCTCTCTCCCTTCTATCTCTCTCCCTTCTCTCTCTCCACTCTTCCCTTTCTCCTCCTCTCTCCTCCCCTCCTCTCTTCCCCTTCTCTCCCCCCCCCCCCCTCTCTCTCTCCCTTCTCTCTCTCGCCTTCTCTCCCCATTCTCTCTCTCCTCCACCTCCACATGCGGGAGTGTCCTACAGTCACTGACCGCGATGCACCTCCATCAGACCCAAACCCCCACACCAGGGTGATTCACCGCCACCATGGGGACAGACAATTTATTTATTACCTTCTCGGTGTTTGCGGTACGCACCCAAGCTCCCACGCACAAAACACGCAGCATCTCTGGAGAGAAGGAATGGGTGGCGTTTCGTGCCGAGACCATTCAGATGCACTCTGAAGATTGGGTGAGAGGGAGAGGGGAAGAGAAAGGAGGAGAGAGAGAAGAGGGGAGAGACAGGAGGGGAGAGAGAAGAGGAGAGAGAGAGGAGGAGAGAGAAGGGAGAGAGAGAGAGGGGGAGAGAGAGAAGAGGGGAGAGAGAGGAGGAGGAGAGAGAGAAGAGGGCAGGCAGAGGAGGAGAGAGAAGGGAGAGAGAGAGGGGGAGAGAGAAGGAAGAGAGGGGGAGAGAGAAGGGGGAGACAGGAGCGTGTGGTTCATTTTCCCACACTAGCCATAGGTGACTGGGCAATCTGAACCCAAGCACCAAGTTGAAAGCGGCCGAAGATGCGCATCCCTCGGGACATCCCCCACTCTCCCACGGCCACCCTCCGTGGTCTGTGGGTCGGGTGGAGCGGAGGTTTGGGACAATGTTCCTGCCTTCACAGTGATGTGATGGACGCGGGGGTCTGGACCAATGGCTGACAAGTCCCGCCCCCCGGTAACGTCATGTCCGTTATTGGACGTTTCTGTTGAGCGGCAGTCGGTCCTTTGGCTTGTAGGCGACACTGGTGGAGAGAGAGAGAGAGAGAGAGAGAGAGAGAGAGAGAGAGAGAGAGAGAGAGAGAGAGGGA